>NC_056743.1:592555768-592830768 GCF_019279795.1 Protopterus annectens | reverse complement strand
TGCCTATGGGGGAAATGAATAGGTGAACTGAACTAGAGAAAAGTAATGTTTAGCAGGCAGCAAAGGCAAAGAGAAGGGAAAAAAGTTAATTGGAAGGTCTAATTCATCATGATTTAGGAAAGAACAATGTGAGATTATGCATAAAATGAAATCAAATGCATCAGTGAGTTGTTGGATACTGCATGTGATTTGCTGACCAGTTATGAATGTTAGACAGTTATGTTCTTTATGTAGAATCTTCTTCATTGGCCTACTTTGTTCAGTGAGGGAAGTCCCATGGGAAGTTCTAAGCATGTAAACAAAGAAGAAAACTGAAAGTGAAGCAGGGCTACTGAGCTGCCAGTCTTGCAGTTTATAAATCAAGTAGGCATCAGTGAGCTGTTCAGAATGAATTGTGACACTGAATTGTTGCATTTAGATTTCTTAAACTAGCAGTATGCACAAGGTTACAAACAGGATATCTCCATGTTTTGTTTTTTAAAATAAAGATCAGATGCAGCTAGGTACGACCATATTTTCAAATTGTCACTAGGACAGAAGATTATGCTTGTTAAGTGGGGGGATAGTGTTAAGAAGAGGCTAACAGAGGTCAGAAAACCAAATGCACACTGTCCCTGCAAGACTGGATGAGTAGGGATGCCTTTGTTTCTAGCCTTTTCTACCGGTTTTTTTTTTCTGATTATTAACAAGCCAGTGTCTTTACAAGTGCTGTGCTTGTACCTTGTCTCCTCAAAACAGAGTAAGATTAAAAAATTTTATGTTGCTGTCTGGGCATCGGGGCGCACCACAGGAAATTCTGTGCTGTCGTCATTGTATGCAAATATGCTTTAATCAAAAATGTAAATATTTATCTGACATATTTTTAAATGTATGACTCTGTAGTTTTTACAGTTGGTCTTTCTGTTTGTTGGTTTGTTAAAGGAACGATGATGTAGGATTTCCAGTTGTGAACGGTTTCATTGCTGCTGCTGAGGAGAGGGAATATCTTAAGCTTTCAGTCTTATGAATGACGCTGTCCAAGCTGATCATTTTAGGGTAGTGCAGGGTTTTACCTAATTAATACAAAATGTGGCACACTGTTGAAGTGGCTGTTTCAGCATCAGCATTGTTTCATTTAGTTCTTTTGTGATTATATTTGAAGGTTTTGCAAAGCTGGTTGCATCTTATGCAAACCTACCTTTCAGCAGCAGGAGGCAAGCATCCTTTTGGCAGCTCAAAAGGCTCCACGCAGCTACGCTTGTTACTGAAGCACTGACACTGAGAGCTGCTATAAATGGATTATGCATCCCACTCAAAAAATGACAAGTGCCTATGAAGAGTAAATGTCACGGATTATGCAGCACATTTCCAGCATAATTTGTCCATTCTTTTTACAGTTTCTGCATAAAGAATTTTGATAAACTAAGGAGAGCTTAAAGCAGTAGTTCTTAATTAATGCATTGTAAGGGATCAAATTTATGGGATGAATGAAAAGGGGCCAAGGATAAGGGTTACACATTAAAAGAACATTAGATATTGCTTTGCACTTGGCTATATTATTCAGTCACAGAAGTGTTTGAAGTTATAATATTAAGGAAGTCACGACGGCTGCTGTGTGACTACAAACCACTTGCATAACTGGCAGAATTTATTGGTAGAGACTTTAAATCCACATTTTCTATCCCAGTGCATTGCTACAGCCTTTAGCAAGCTTCAGGTGAATCAGTGTACTCTGTATGTGTTTAATTTTCATGTAGTTTTACATTCATTCTTGTATTGCTTTTCACATTGAGTCTTATTTACTTTTGTATCAGGCTTGACCTAGAGGCTCTAGATCATTTAGTCACTTTCTTAGTCATGCAAAATGTAAGGGGACATCCTAGGAATCCAACCTAGACCCGCATGTCAGCTCTTGTGGCATAAAGAGCTTAAAACCCTGAGTATGACCTAAACAACATGAGTTTGATGAGCTGCTCGGGTGTATGATGCAGCTGGTGGGGGAAGTGTGGGCATGCCCTTCCTTAGGGTAGGGCTTGACAAAGCAGGTTGCATACTACCACAGTGCCTCAGAGGAGGGGCAGCAATGCAAGTGTACATTCTGGGAATGGACTTTCAGTTCACCAAGCCACTACCTAGTGGTAACTTTCATAATAAGTATACGGGAATGTGCATTCACACAAGGAAGTTATTTTGAGCTTCTGCAGTTAGACCAAGTAACACATTCCTTACTCAACAGGTGGGACTAGGGCCTGTACAGAAAATGTTCTCATAGCTGGGATTGCTAGCAGGGATACACAGCATCCTCATGGCTGCCTGTATCTTCAGCCTTTCCGACCAGCTCTAAACCTGGAAGTCTTCTGGGTAGCTTCTCACGTAGAAAGGAATGTATGGGAATCAAATCCTGAAAAGAGGAGGCTTGATGGTCGGCAGGCACTGGGGCAGAAAAGGTTTTGGGGGAACTAGATCTGCATTATTCCGCTTATTTTCAAGTCTTTGGTTTCAGTGTCAATAAACTCTCAGGCAAAGGTTTCTATCAGCTTTTAGAGCAATTATCAGATTGCCTCATCCTCCCTCAGCCTTTAATATAGGTGATATTTTTAGTATTGAAGTAAAAGCTGACATAGCAAGTTAGTGTTGAGGCTAATTTTCGTCATCCTTCATTGCTTGTCTTTTGTTCCTGCTTCTTTATCTGTAGGTTTCAGCAGCACCTACTTCCTTAAGTCACTTGGCAAACATTCGCTGCTAACATGCCAACAGCCAGCTTTTTCTTTACAGGGTGTGTTACACTCACTGTTTCATAAACCTTCTTAGCACTTTGTCAGGCCCAGTGTTATCATTGCTCCCCCTTTATGTGGCGCATTATTTTTCCTTTTATATCCCCTTTGTTTTTTCCCAGTAGCGAACCTGGGAAGAACATGCTTGTAGGATTTACATGAGGGAATGCAACTCCTAGCAGTATTATTGTTCACTGCCTTGTTAACGATATCAGTGATGTTCATAAAGGTTCTTTGTGATGAGGTCATGAGAACTGATTGGAACCGGTCTTGTTTCTGTATGCTGAACCCTTCTGATTTAAATACAACTTAGCTTCTTTGATACTTAAGTCATGTAGTTTACTTTGTAGGCACACTTAAGTCACTTTTTCATTATGGCTATAACTACATATGCAGAAAGACTAAAAAAAAAAAAAACAGAACACAAATGATTTGTTGCAATAAAAATAAACTGCTTCTGCATAGTGATGGCCAAATCCCAGCACTGCATAACATATGTAACCAGTTCCTTCACTGCACTGTAGCTGAGAACTCATCTTGGTAAAATCTCAGCACTGCATATCGTATGTAACCAGTTCCTTCACCCCACTGTAACTCGGTACTTATGATGGTAAAATCCCAGCACTGCATATCATATGTAACCAGTTCCTTCACTGCATTGTAGCTCAGAACTCATCATGGTAAAATCTCAGCACTGCATATCATATGTAACCAGTTCCTTCACTCTACTCTAGCTCAGTACTCATCATGGTAAAATCTCAGCACTGCATATCATATGTAACCAGTTCCTTCACTCTACTCTAGCTCAGTACTCATGATGGTGAAATCTCAGCACTGCATATCATATGTAACCAGTTCCTTCACTCTACACTAGCTCAGTACTCATGATGGTAAAATCTCAGCACTGCATATCATATGTAACCAGTTCCTTCACTCTACACTAGCTCAGTACTCATGATGGTAAAATCTCAGCACTGCATATCATATGTAACCAGTTCCTTCACTCTACTCTAGCTCAGTACTCATCATGGTAAAATCTCAGCACTGCATATCATATGTAACCAGTTCCTTCACTCTACTCTAGCTCAGTACTCATCATGGTAAAATCTCAGCACTGCATATCATATGTAACCAGTTCCTTCGCTCTACTCTAGCTCAGTACTCATGATGGTAAAATCTCAGCACTGCATATCATATGTAATCAGTTCCTTCACTCTACTCTAGCTCAGTACTCATGATGGTAAAATCTCAGCACTGCATATCATATGTAACCAGTTCCTTCACTCTACTCTAGCTCAGTACTCATGATGGTAAAATCTCAGCACTGCATATCATATGTAACCAGTTCCTTCACTCTACACTAGCTCAGTACTCATGATGATAAAATCTCAGCACTGCATATCATATGTAACCAGTTCCTTCACTCTACTCTAGCTCAGTACTCATCATGGTAAAATCTCAGCACTGCATATCATATGTAACCAGTTCCTTCACTCTACTCTAGCTCAGTACTCATCATGGTAAAATCTCAGCACTGCATATCATATGTAACCAGTTCCTTCGCTCTACTCTAGCTCAGTACTCATGATGGTGAAATCTCAGCACTGCATATCATATGTAACCAGTTCCTTCGCTCTACTCTAGCTCAGTACTCATGATGGTAAAATCTCAGCACTGCATATCATATGTAACCAGTTCCTTCGCTCTACTCTAGCTCAGTACTCATGATGGTAAAATCTCAGCACTGCATATCATATGTAACCAGTTCCTTCGCTCTACTCTAGCTCAGTACTCATGATGGTAAAATCTCAGCACTGCATATCATATGTAACCAGTTCCTTCACTCTACTCTAGCTCAGTACTCATGATGGTAAAATCTCAGCACTGCATATCATATGTAACCAGTTCCTTCGCTCTACTCTAGCTCAGTACTCATGATGGTAAAATCTCAGCACTGCATATCATATGTAACCAGTTCCTTCACTCTACTCTAGCTCAGTACTCATGATGGTAAAATCTCAGCACTGCATATCATATGTAACCAGTTCCTTCACTCTACTCTAGCTCAGTACTCATGATGGTAAAATCTCAGCACTGCATATCATATGTAACCAGTTCCTTCACTCTACTCTAGCTCAGAACTCATCATGGTAAAATCTCAGCACTGCATATCATATGTAACCAGTTCCTTCACTCTACTCTAGCTCAGTACTCATGATGGTAAAATCTCAGCACTGCATATCATATGTAACCAGTTCCTTCGCTCTACTCTAGCTCAGTACTCATGATGGTAAAATCTCAGCACTGCATATCATATGTAACCAGTTCCTTCACTCTACTCTAGCTCAGTACTCATGATGGTAAAATCTCAGCACTGCATATCATATGTAACCAGTTCCTTCACTCTACTCTAGCTCAGTACTCATGATGGTAAAATCTCAGCACTGCATATCATATGTAACCAGTTCCTTCACTCTACTCTAGCTCAGTACTCATGATGGTAAAATCTCAGCACTGCATATCATATGTAACCAGTTCCTTCGCTCTACTCTAGCTCAGTACTCATGATGGTAAAATCTCAGCACTGCATATCATATGTAACCAGTTCCTTCGCTCTACTCTAGCTCAGTACTCATGATGGTAAAATCTCAGCACTGCATATCATATGTAACCAGTTCCTTCACTCTACTCTAGCTCAGTACTCATGATGGTAAAATCTCAGCACTGCATATCATATGTAACCAGTTCCTTCACTCTACTCTAGCTCAGTACTCATGATGGTAAAATCTCAGCACTGCATATCATATGTAACCAGTTCCTTCGCTCTACTCTAGCTCAGTACTCATGATGGTAAAATCTCAGCACTGCATATCATATGTAACCAGTTCCTTCACTCTACTCTAGCTCAGTACTCATGTTGGTAAAATCTCAGCACTGCATATCATATGTAACCAGTTCCTTCACTCTACTCTAGCTCAGTACTCATGATGGTAAAATCTCAGCACTGCATATCATATGTAACCAGTTCCTTCACTCTACTCTAGCTCAGTACTCATGATGGTAAAATCTCAGCACTGCATATCATATGTAACCAGTTCCTTCACTCTACTCTAGCTCAGTACTCATGATGATAAAATCTCAGCACTGCATATCATATGTAACCAGTTGCTTCACCCCACTGTAACTTGGTACTTAGGATGGTAAAATCCCAGCACTGCATATCATATGTAACCAGTTCCTTCACTGCACTGTAGCTCAGCATGAAGGAAAAGAGGCTACATTTAAAAAATCCAGGCAGTGGAAGAGGTCAAGGTTAAGGGTGTTCATCGGAGTCCTTTCACAGACAGTAGGATCCTAAAAAAAAAAAAAAACAGATGCTAGAGATGTTCTCACCCCTCCCCACCCTTACTTGTAATATAAATGTTATGGTAACCGCATGTTATTTATGAACCTGTTTTATACCCCTACCTCTTAACTAGAATATTAACATTTTCTGACCTACCTAGCCCCTTCTCTCACCTTCATGTGTTTGAATTTCTGAGCACTAATCACACAGTCTGTTATGTATTTGACAAACCCACTAATACACCTCTTCAGATGCTCAATATTCATCATCTGCTAATGCAGAAATATGTTTTATGCTGTAATAGTTGCCTTTATTTCATGTCACTGTAATCTAATTAGCAAACTGTAATTGTTAATGTATATTATTTAATGTCTGATCATGTATTTTACTGATTTGTCTGTTTAAAAATGTTTGCAATATGTTAGAGCTTTTCTGCCTGGTCCTCTGCTGGAAAGGGTTTTCTGACTAAACCAATCAGACAAACCACGTAAACAAAAGCAAAGTAAATAAAGTACACTTGGCAGTGGCGTATGGATGGGACTTCATCCTAGGATCTTTACATAATAAGAATTAAAAAATTGTTGCAGCTGACTGCCTTTTACATTTGACTTTAGTACAGATTTTGCTATTACACATTTAATTGTATTTTGTTTTCTGTCTTGCTTATTTTAATCAGTGTACGGACTTTTTACAACAAAATTTCAAGTTTTAAAGTACATCCTGCCATGGATTATTTGTTTGTCAGTATGTACACTCCTACTTTTGAATGTCAGCAATCCAGTTAGCAGTGGCAGTTGGTATGATCACTGTGGTGGTCTGCAGCTTTTGATGTTTGTTGACACTGCATGTTTCGTGTTATTTCAAATTCAAAACTGTATATTGAGGCCTAGGTTTTTGTGTGGATCAAGGACACTGCTTCTTATAGTCTGAGGGTTTTCCAAGACCAGATCACAGTTTGCAAGATGTGTTAAGATGTGCAAGCTGAACTGCTGCTTTTATTGCATATTCAAAATAGAAAGGATGGACCTGCTGAAAACGCAGCTTTCTGTTTTTGAAGCATCTGCAGTTATGACGTTGGCAAAGATAGTTAATTTTTACTTAGTTTTTTTCATCTTTGGCATTTTTTTATTCATTTGTGGATTTGCTGCCTAACAGCTGAACTTTTCACTTGATGCACATTCACACATACGGATTATCTTGCTTTTGCACAGCATTCTTCATTCATTTTTTAATTGTCCGTTTACTTCAAAATTTGATTTAATTATATTATTTATTTATTGGCATCTGTTTACCAGTAAAGTCCAAATGAGTAGTGCCCCTTTTTAGCAGAGACCCAGGGAGAAAAGCTCCATTATACAAATATCATGGCCATCATTTGCAGTCAGTTTCATTCATGAAGAACAGTTCCATAGAGCAACCCAAGGAAAGGAAGGAGGATAGACGATACAAGGGAGATAACGGAGATTAGATGATAGAGGAAGATATAGTTGTGATAATAGTACATGAAGTTTTGTGCAGCAGAGAATTATGGCACAGTCATGTAGCTACATTACTACCAATTTAACCAGGGGTGGTGCAGGTGCAGAGCCATTTATCCATCAGGTGTTGCTCCAGCTGGAATTTGAAGTCTTTCAGGTTGCAGACTTTTAAGTGGATTGGGATGTTCTGGCCAGTTTAGTTGATTTAGAGAGAGTCAGTGATGTGATCTGTGTTTAGTTGGTTGTGAATTTGACTATTTTAATATAGCATTGTTCTAGTTTGGCTAATAGAAACAGGTTGAGATTAGTTAGGATAGGAGAGGCATGTAATAGGGTGGGGAATAGAAAAGAAGTGACTGTTTTGTCTACCAGTGTCATTAAGGAACATGAGTATAGAGGCAACTTAGCTTTTGGTGTTTTCTTTGTAGCTTGCTGAAGGGTAGACATCAAATTTCTGGTGGTCTGTAATCTCACACAGTAGTTTTGTGTGGGATACTATTTCTGTATTGGTCCTGATGGATGACAGCTTATTAAAAATATTTTTTTCTTTTGGGGAGGATGGTGATTTAAATGATTACTTCAAAAAACATGATTAACAGTTAGCAGTATTCTTTCAGCATTTTTTTGTGATGTAACATATGCTGTTTTGTCTGACCTTTGTTTAAAATTTAGTATTGTTTTCTCAACATTCGAAGCACTGATTTTTGTGATCTGTTGATTTAAAGGTTTCCTACATTTTTGATGCAGTTTGCAGGTAATCCGTTTCTGTTATTTAGTCTCTGATTTAATTTATCATGCATTCAGTGATTATAACACTTGTACAATGCTTAGAAATGAGCACTGCAGTAAATTGGATTTGAATCAAGGGGAGAACTGGTTATGCTGCAAGTTAACATGAAATGGAATGTTTCTTCAAGAATGAAAGAAGACAAATGTCTCCTTTCCAAACGTTCAAGAAAAAGGATAGAAACCATCAACCTGATAGTACGCCATCGGACTTAAGAGAAATTATTGAATCAGCTTACAAAAAATTTTGATTTTTTTTTCTGCTGTAAAACACTGTGTGTCATATACTGAAACAAATCAAGAAAATTATAAAAGATGAACAACACAGGAGAAATGCGAAGCATTATTTCTCAGAAGGGATGGTATTTTATTGGATCAGACTGTTTGAACAAAGCAGTATAGTCCAAAATAATAATGGATGACAAGAGTAGACTGTACACTCATCAGTAGACAGGCAAGGGGCAGACTAGGTGAGCCAGGCCTTCCTTATTTGTCATTAAAAATATGTACTTTCACTTACTGGTTATATGGAGCTAAGAATGTAGACAGATACACCTGAAGAATCCTCATAGAAGACTATATCTGTGCTCAAGGTGGATGTAGCTTTTAATTTTTTTTATTTTTAAATATATTTACACTATGTTGGTTGACCTCTCTCACCTTTTTTGGGTGTTTTTTTTTTTTTGTAAAAGTACATTCTGGCTTCAGCAGTTCCTGTGGTAATTGGCATACACTCCCCTTTATGCAAATATACACATGCATGGAGCACACTGTACATACACATAAATGGGACTTGCTTTCTTATTGCATTAACCCTCTTAAACCAAGCTCCAAGTTGGCCCATATTTAAATATAGAGTTTAATGTAGAGGTTGTAGTTTGATACCACTTGAAATTTTCAGTGAAAAGCAGTTAGACGGGTTACATTAATATGCTGTGCCCAGCTGCAATTTTATCTAGTATGTTTTTGTGATATAGTGAGATAGAGCAAACAGCAGTGGGATGCTCCCTCCTTCTTAAACTTAGAAACCTAGTCTAAACAGTTAGATGAAAGATGGTTAATCTGGCAGCACCATTTTATGCAGTGTTTCAAACCACTAATTGCCCTGTTCAGCAAGCTCCAGAACTGAAGTTGTAACCCTTGCCATTGCAGTGCACATGTATTTAAAAATCATGTGTGAGCAATGCTACCAAGTGTCATCTGCAATAGACAGCTGATTCTGGAGCCTGTTTTGCAGATGCATGTAGCTCTTTCTGATACAAGTTAGCTAGACTTTTTGGTAGGATTATGTTCATATCTTGTGGCGCCTATAAACTTGTTTTCTAGGATCATTTTCATATTCACCCAAAATCGTTTCCCCAGATATTTGGCATTCAACATACTGTGAGATTTGGCTCAAAACTACTGGTACAAAGCCAGAGTTAAGCAGTCTGTAGGTGACTTGTACGATGATTTTGCTACATTTCCTTTATTGGGTTCCAGTATTCCCATTTCACTTTTAAAATGCTCTTCCAGATGTTATAGAGAATACTTTGAAACTTTTTACAGTGAAACAAAATGAAAGTACAGTGCACGCACAGCACTGGACCTTCTGACTACACAGGGCCTTTTTTTTATCTAATTGCTTTTGAATCGTTCCAGTCTTTTACTCTTGTCACTTAAATTCCAGTGCTCGACTTGTTCTAGAGTGGTTAGGTTTTTATAATGTGTTTGTATTTAGCACAGGAAATGCAGACTTTCTCACAGTCTGGGGCATTTGTACTTCATTTGGAGTAATCCGTGTTCTGAATGAGGGGAAGACATCCGCGGTGGTGCAGCATTATTGATAGCATTTTAAAACCTTTGATCAATGACGAGCCTCAGATTTGTAGGGACTCGTGGAGTTTCCTGGAAAATATTAACAAGTTGGAGTACTTTGATAAATACATTTTCCTTGTCATTGATGTAAAGGATTTATATACAGTCATACCGCAGGCTCTGGGAGTTACTTGGACTAGGGAATTTATGTTGTATAAAAAAGTAGATGACACTAATATTTATCGGGTTGAAACATTGTTGGACCTAGTTTTGTCAAATAATTACATGATGTTCAATGGGCAACTCTTCCTCCAGAAGACAGGAGTAGCAATGGGGTCCCCATGTGGAGGGAGTTTTGCAAACAGTGTTATGGCACATTGGGAAAGGACCCTTTTATTTAATAACAGCATGTTCCAGGAGAATGTATTATAGTATACCAGATACCAAGATGATATGTGCCTTATTTGGAAGGGGGAAGTAGAGCATATTGATAGTTTTATTGAGAATATTACAGCTATGACAGATTTCCTGGAATTTACATATAATGTAGGAGTGGAGGATATTACGTACCTCGATGTTAGAATAATAAAAGATAGAATTAAGCGAATATTTAAGACCACAATATACAGGAAGCCTACATACTCAAATTCATTTTTACATTATTCGAGTAGTCATCCTTACCACCAGAAGAGGGCCGTGGTGAAAGGCCAATTAGTAAGGGTGGCAAGGATGGTGTCGGATGACATAGATTATATAAATGAATGTGAAACAATTCAAATTGTTTCTTAGGAGAGGCTATCCTGAAAGTTTAGTTACAAATATTATCCAGGAAGTGGGTGCTAAAAGGAACTCTGGACATTTCAAACCCCTTGTCAAGTGGTAATAGTAACAGTATTGACATAACAGCCAAAATTAATCGTGATGATAGAGGGTCCCCAGGTTAAAAGCGTGAATTTGAATTTTCTTTTTACATATAGTATGGACCATAAGATAATAAGGGATATCTTGCTCAGAAATTGGGCCGTTATTCTAGAGGATCATACTCCGAGTAAAACTTTGGGCCTAAGGCCAGGTTTTACGTATAGAAGAGGTCCAAAATTAAAAAACTTATTGGAGTATAATAGAAGGCAAATACACTCCGCTGGTGTGAAAAAATGTGGAGCATGTTCACAATGTAGATATATCAGAGTAGGAAATACAATATGCATAAAGGACACACTATTCACTATTAATGGCAGGTTTAATTGTGAATCCAAAGGGGTGGTTTATGTTGCCGGGTGTGAATCATGCCCCTCCTACTACATTGGAAAAACAGAGAGGAAGTTGAAGCAAAGAATATATGAGCACCAATATGCTATAAGTAAAGGGGACCTTAACAATGCTCTAGGGAAACACATTATAGAAAACCCGACTCACAAGTTTACCTATGCAGTGGTACACCAGGTGAAATGTGACCCACGGGGGAGGTCCATAGCAACTTATTTTAGAAGAGCAAGAACTTTTGTGGCAAATTTGAACGTCGGCACATATCCCACCCGGCCTAAACGAATGTGCATCCATTAAATGCATTCTAAAAATTAAGGCTCTAGGTAGATAAGCAGTTTACGAACATGGGTGTATTACTACATAAGGGTTCGTGTTGGATTCATGTTCCCCTTTTGTTCCTTTCCTTCTCTCTGTTTTTTTGATCATGGTCTGGTGACCTCACATTTACCTGAAGTTATATATGTAATACTAATGTATTTGAAATTTACGATTGGATATGGCAGCTTTAATCATTAAGGAGTTCAGTGCTTAGAACCGCAGTACACACATATATATATATATATATATATATATATATATATATATATATATATATATATATATTGCAGTTAGTTTAATATTGTTACACTGTAAAATTATGGTTAGTGTATATATTTTTGTTAGGTTTTTAAATTATGGTACTTTTCAGTTGGCTTGGAATGCATGGCCACCCATCCACTATTAGACCGTGTGAGACGTGTAAGCATTTTTTAAGATAATGTTTTTTAATAACAGACATAAGGGTTATTTAACATACTTAGTGTATTTAGTATATATATAAAATTTTAAATGATTTGCCTACATTTAATATATATATTGTTTTTAGCAGATTGGTTTATGGTTATAGGGCTTTTAATGTAGAGAAAAGAAAATGTTTCTTAGTCTTGAATGTTTCTTAGTTATTCAAAATTTTCCTGATTTTTATATTTGAAATTATCTCTAATAGAATAATTGATTAATTGTGGTTTAATCTTCTTATATAAGGCAAGTGTATTGTAATGAATTTTGTCTGATGAAGTTGGGGCACTGATCCCTTCGAAAGCGCTAACAATAAACTTGGATATCAACACTCGCAGCGTGTGTGGGCTTCTACGCTACCTTTGGATTACGCTTGCTTTTTTGTTTTCGTCACTAAAGAATTATGGTTTATTTGCATTACTTTTAAGACTGTTAACTTTAACTGCACAGTAAACTCTCAGTTAACCGGAACTCTAGCAACCCCCCCCACCGCAGAAACATACCTTATCTTTTTAGAGTTTGAGTTTTAAAACGGAAGATAGGAATAAATTCCCTCTCTGCCCAACCTAAGAACAAGTCAAACCAAACAAATTGTATAGGGTACAGCATTAGTCAGGCCTTTTTTTAATAGTAACTCTCAAGTAACCAGAAACTACAGTTATCCATCATCTACCAATCCCCATGGGTGCTGGTTAACCGAGAGTTTACTGTATTGTATTTGTGCCTGCTGTGTTTGACGTTTGATCTGATTCGATCTGCATGTTCTAAGTAACATTAAAAAAAACATCAAAAACTTGGTCTGCTGTATAGAAACAAAAGTTTTCTCTCTAGTACTGCTAAAAGATCACTTTCACATGCCTACCTATTACTAACACTTCTCTATGGGTCTCAAATTCTCACCAATTTACAATCCACACTTATTTCTAAACTTGAGTCCACTTACAACAAGATAACTAAATTTGCTGCCGAGCTTCCTTGCTCCACGCACCACTGCTTAGCACTAAAAAAAATGAACTGGTTAGAATTCTCTCATAACCTCCTTCTCTCCCAATTTCAAATAATAATTCATTATATTCTTTATCAAACCACTTTCTGCCCCAGTATTTCATCTATCATCTCCCTCTACATGCCTATTAGAACCTGTGAAGCTCTGAACAATATCTCCTGACTATGCACAAGCCTAAGACCAGTATAGGAAAAAAAATCTCTTTAGCCGATAACCTGCCGAAAAATGGAATAAACTACCTTTAGACATCCGTTACATTAAATCCAAATCCCTTTTTAGGAAGGCAGTTAAAACCCGCTTTAAGGAAAATAGATTTTGTTTTTGCTATCTTCCTCCTGTTGACTCGTCTCCTTAATGTTATCCTACTCTCTGTTCAGGCTTCTAATTTTTGTAACTGTACCTTTCCCCTTATCTCTGCTTTTACAACAATGCTATTCATCTTTCCTTCCTCTCTCCTTCTATCCTGTACTTTTTTAATTCCTTACTCACTGCATCTACTGTTTTCCTACTCTCAGCCAGGCTAACGTTTTCTGTTTATTTTTTCAAAAGTTAATGTCTATCTTTATTGCTTTGTTATTCATCTCCTCTGTATCTCATCATGCTGAAAGATTTATTCAGATTGCTTTATATTTTACTTACTATTACTTATGTTTATGTACTTTTTTTGGTTCATCTTATGTTAAATTAATTTTATGTAAGGATAAAAAGAAAAACGGAGTAAACACCTTCTAACAAAGCGGCAAATGTAATGACAGGAAAATTTAGCGTATAGAAGGTGAAACAAGGCAGTAACATCCAAAACACAAGTAGTCGGTGCAGATAAGATAACATCCAATTCTCTCCACCAATAAACCACTCACAAAGCGATACGGCTATCGTAAAAAGGCAGCTTTATTGAGTAAGCGCTTTCACCTACATGGCTTCTTCAGATAGCCGTATCGCTTTGTGAGTGGTTTATTGGTGGAGAGAATTGGATGTTATCTTATCTGCACCGACTACTTGTGTTTTGGATGTTACTGCCTTGTTTCACCTTCTATACGCTAAATTTTCCTGTCATTAAATTAATTTTATGTTAAATTAATTGTATGTTTTTTCTGTGGAGCTTTTCTCCCCGGGTTTCCACTGAAAAAGGGCTCTGTCCCAGTTGGACTAACCCGGTCAACAAATGTCAAATAAATGTTTTCTGTCTCCCTCTCTGTCAGAGCTAATGGTTCAGTGGAATGTAAGATGTGAAGACTGAGTCAGAGAAAGAAGGAAGTAATGGTTTTATGAGACCTTATTTCCTGTCAGAGAAAGAGGAAGTAATGGTTTTCTGAGACCTTGTTTCCAGTTTGGACTAGTTTTCAGGTTTTGTAGTCTGAAGTTTGTCTGTGTGGTCTTAAAAACTAACTCTTCACTTTTTTTTTAACCCCCCCCACCCCACACAACCCCTTCCTCCACTGGATCTACCTGATGGCTGCTTGACCGTCAACTAATTTCGTCTGTTGGGGACAAGCATACCACTCAACTTCCTAACACAAGAAATCAGGAGAAATCCTTAAATAATGGGGGGGGCAAAGACCTTAAAAATCGGGGCAGATTGTAAGTATTTCTCTTATAAACTTAGAATATTGTTAGAATAACAGGTTTTATGTTAGATTGCATTTTCTGAAGGATATGAAAGCTGAATCTCAAATGTATGCTATTATTTAGTGACTTCAGTCCTCTGTAGTTTGCCAGAAAAACACATTTTAAGATGAGTAGACCAAAAGTATGAAGCAAAAATCTGAACATTCTGTGGAAATCTGGACAGTTGAGAGGTATGGAGACAAATGTCAAGCATCCCTTGTCAAGGCAAGATTTGTATAACTCATTAGTTCCTGCCTGGACAAAAACAGTCAGCCTGTTTATTCCTGCTGTGGTGGGAATCAGGTGGAAGGGAATGGGCCAGCTTCAGGTCCAGCAGATTGGCCTTTCTCTTTCCCTTTAATATCTAACCCAGTATCATCTCTGTGAGCTCTTCTACTATTGCTGTGTATGTGTGTGTAGAATCATGCTTGTTGCCATACATGACTTGCTGGTGTACTGTTGCAGCACTGTGTGTGTAATCATTAGGCTTGTAATCCCTAGGTGCTTAGTGCTCCTGCTAGGTGTTGCTCAATGGCCTCTCACTCCATCCTCCCAGACTGACCCCTCCAGCAGTCAGTCATCTAAAGCCTTTTTATGTTGTATATTTTATACATTTTTGTGTGTAACAACTGGTGTTGAATTATAAAGTGC
This sequence comes from Protopterus annectens, assembly GCF_019279795.1. Lineage (NCBI taxonomy): Eukaryota > Metazoa > Chordata > Ceratodontiformes > Protopteridae > Protopterus > Protopterus annectens. The sequence goes on along the minus strand of NC_056743.1, from coordinate 592,815,300 downwards.
CTCCAGTGTTTTAATGAGGTAATACAGTAGGAAAGCTGAAAAATAGGGCAGAGATTTGGAAATGTTATTGATTTTAGAAAGTAAATGTTGAACTGTGATGGCTGGTCTTTCATTTTCAGGCTGAACTTGGGACTTAGATTGGGAAGTAACTTGTCAAGGAGTTGAACCAAGGCACAGGCATTGATAAATTGATTGAAATACTTTGTGAAGTATTCCTAATTATAAAGGAGAACAAAGTCTATGAGCCGCAGTCCACCATCTGACAGTGGAACTTGAGATTATGCTTTCCTTTATGTACATTTAGCTCTTCGCTTGTATAAAAGATAATTGTGTCTGAACATTTGCCGTGAATTTTCCTGATAGTATATTGTTCTTTAAGTTACTGGACATTGCTTATGTTGACATCCAGGAGAAAATAGCTCCATGCATCTATGGAATCTTCTCTAAAGTGCATTTTTGGTGAGAAAAGAGGGGGTCTGGGGTCAGCAGCAAGAGATTCAAGTGAAGTATGGTGTTGATTTCAGCAATATCTATAAAAGTGGTGAAGTGTGTCTTCCCAAGTGGCTTCCACAGGAACAGTTGCCTGGTTGCAATTCCCTGGATTATTTTGGTAAGAGATCTGAGTGTCTGTGTGCGCTTGTCAGAGCAGATTCCTTTGGGTTCAAACATGGTCCTTTCAAAGTGAACTGTTGAAACTAGTATAAAAAACCATGGGAAAGTGTAGTAATATACTGCCTTCAGAAGAATCTGTCCTGGATACCGACATTTTTGTTGCCATATCCTTGAAGTATATTGTAATTGACAGTGCATGCTCATGCACTTTGCGTGAATAAAAATGTCTTATGCAGTTATATTCATGAACTAAAAAGGATAATGAATGTAAACTCCCAAGATTAAACTAAGTTTTCAGGTTTGGGAATAGGAAGAGTTGTATAGTCCTTAAAGAAAGTAACATTCCCAGTGAGAATTGCTCGAACAAAATGCTAGATTGAAGCACAAGTCGTTTACTTTGGTATCACTAAGGTGAGCTGGGGGCTACACTGTTGCACAAACAGTCCCACTCTTAATGCACAGCCACTTACCTTTTTCAACAAAATACACAGTCGACAAACCCGCCCCCTGCTCCACTTTAGTAATACCAACCCTGCTCCAATTCTAACCCTAACTGTAAATCTTACATTAAAACCTTTTCCCTAACACCATCACAACACAAGACAGCTTGGCAACTGACCATGGACACGTACACAGACAGCACTAAATCTATCCCTATACCTGTGCATTACTCTAATCCTAACCTTCAAACACTCACATTAACCCTTCCTGTAATCATAATGTACACACCAACACTTAACCTATCCCTTTACCTAATTCTTACTGTAACCGTAACCTGCACACAGTCACACAAACACTCCTAACTGTAATATATGGTACAACTGTGTGTGTGTGGTCTATATTCGTAGCTTCAATATTTTGAACCTCATATGTTCGACAACATATGAGCGAAACTTGAATCTTCGAATATATAATAAAAACGTTAAAAAAAAAAAAAAACTTGCCTTAACACACTGAGCAGGGAGCAAGCCCCCCTTGCACCCCCCCCCCCCACAACATTGGTGAACTAAACAAAATGGTGCTGAAGTTAGAACAAGTGACTGCAATTTCATTACAAAGAGGAAGTTTACTTTTCAAAGCTAGCTGCATGTATTGGTGCATCACTTGGAAATCTGGCTGATTGAGGAACGCAAGGTGAACTCTTCATTGTGTTATGGATAACGAGGCAAATTCTCACTTCTCCATCATGTAGACATTTAGAAATGATCCAGAGAGTTGCATATAGCACAATAGTGGTAGAAACTTTCCATAGCAGATGTAATTGAAAAGGCAGAGCTTCTTGTGATCATATTTTATAATTTGATTGGGTGACGTAAGTGAATCATGCTGCCCATCAAAATATGCATAACTGATCATTATTAGATAGTTTTGAATCCATTAAACTTGTTTCAGAGAAGACTGGCCTTGTTGATGGACAGTGTAAAGAGGTAATTCCCTCTGAGAAGAATCACAATATCCTGTGGTGAGTACCAAAGAATCAGGAAGCATGTAAAGCTGAAAGCGCTAAAATTGGAAGAATTGTGTTTGGATTAAAAAGGTGGGAGAGAATTGTTATTTCTACTACATTTGTGTTAGTTTAAGCTGCATGTTTTTTGTGCTCTTGACCCTTTAATATGTTGTCCCTCTCTGTCTCTGAAATGCGAGTAGGCAGAATAGCAAAGAATATTTTTGCTGAAAACTGTTTCTTATTTGGATTGCTTTTCATTGTTTTTGCAGTCTAGAGTTTATGGATAAATTCTAAAGTTACGCTCATTGCCTTAAAAGTCCTTTTGCATTGCACACTTCATAGGTAGGTACTAGGCTATTGGCCCTAGGGCCTATATAAGCCTAGCCAAAAAGATACCCTGGCTTTCGCCACCCAAGAAAATGATTTTCATGTGCCCGTGTCACGCAGAGCCACAGAAGTGATCCCAAGGGTGAATTTCCTATTTCTCATTCAGTCATCAAGATTTTTCTTGAAGAGTGCTAATGAGGAGCTTTGTTTGATATAGATAGGTAGTTTGTTCCAGAGTATGGGAAGTCTCTGGGACAGGAATCTATCCATCTAGCATGTTCTGTTTATTGTCGTGACAAGGTTTAGGTCCCTAGAGCATGTAGCGCAGAGGGATTGGGAGTTCTATAAGTGGAGCATGTCCAACAGCTCTGGGTTTGACATAGCTTTGTATGTTAGACAGAGATCGCCTCGGAATAGGCAATATGCAACGGTGTAAAGCTGGAGTTTTTTTGAGATGGTCTGCCTAAGGCACCTGTTTGAGGCTGATAATCCTCTTTGTGAGGTATTTCTGTGGCCTTTCCAGTTGTTGTTGATGTCTTGTGAGGTACATACCAAAAGGGGTATTGTACTCTGTAATGGATCTAATGAGTAACAAGTAGAGGGGAACAATGACCTTTTTTTTTCCTGGATGAGAAACCTTTTGTGATGAGGTGTGCCACGTAGAAGGATTTCCTGACTACTGTGACGATGTGATTATCAAAGGAGAGACTACTGTCCACCTGTGTCCCAAGATCTCTTATCATACTTTCAGTGTTAAGTAGACTACCGCCTATGTGGTAGTTCATGGGTACAGAGTTTTTACCAAAGGGGATGACAGTGCACTTTTTGGCATTGAGCTTGAGGCCATGGCTTTGACACCAGGCATCTGTCTTAGTAAGGCCCTTTTGTAGGATGTCCACACCGTTAGGAGTTTCGATTATGGCTCCTAGTTTGCAGTCATCTGCGAATTTCGTTAGCCAAAGACCTTCTATGTTAGCCTGTACTTCAGAGAAGTAGATACCAAACAGGAGAGGACCCAGGACTGAACCCTGTGGTACTCCAGTTGTCACTGGTCTGAAGTCGGAATTGGAGTCTGCTACTTTCACAGTGTGGGTTCTGGCAGTGAGCCAGTTGGCAACCCATCTTGTGTCATAGGGATTTATACCTAGTTTAGTGAGTTTATCTATGATTCCAGAGTGGAGGATGGTGTCAGAAGCCTTGGCGAGATCTAGATAGGCTGTGTGAACCACCTTACCCTCGTCTATGGCTTTGGTGACTGCTACAAAGAAGTCTATCAGGTTTAGGAGACATGATCTGCCTTTTACAAACCCGAACTGGGTGGGGTTCAGAGTTTGGAGATTACCAGCATCTTTGTTTATAAGTTCCATGATGATACGTTCCATGGCCTTGCAGACCAGGCTAATGGGGCATTAGTTCCCGGGTTTTGTGATGGCTCCCCCTTTGTGGAGTGGAATAACCATCACTGTATGCCATTCAGTGGGCACAAAGCCTGAGGTGAGGCTATGACTGAACATACTTACTTCCTACTGTGTGTTTGTGTATATAATAAATGACAGTAGTCATTTCAAAGTTTTACTATTAGTTGCATTTACATTTGTGCATACAAGGGTGACTTTTTCTGGGTAGATGTTACTGATGTACTTGAGACCAGCATCTGAAGACTTCTGTAAAATAATTGTAAAAAAATAAGTTTAGTTTTAAAAACTAACAACACTTCTTTTACATAAAGGTATCAATCTATCAGTATGACACTAACTATTAAGGCTATAAACTGCTAACCAGCTTAATGTTGTAGTCCAAGGTTTGATTCCCCTTAACCTTCATTTGCCTAGTGCATGTCTGTGAGCAATTTAGTTAACCCGACAGCCTCTAGGGTTACCCTGACTTGTTTGAATAAAATAAAATCGGTCACACTTGTCATATCTTTCCACAGGAATTGTTCTAGGTATTCAATACAGTTAGAAAACCAATTTTCACAATACATGCAGTATCCCTGACCCACATATAATGGGCTGATACCCTATCCAGAATATGTTTTATTGCCTTCTGCCCACTAACTACACTGTGACTCTGAACTGGATTAATTGGGTAAACGGAGAATGAATTAGTGCAGTGTCTGACTCACAACTGTTCCAGTAACCAAGACCCCCAAGACCCAGAGTTCCAAAACTGTTCAGGTGGCAAAAATTAGTGGGTTTCCTGCAATCTGTCCTCATGGCAAATAGCTGGCATTTAAAGTAGCAACAGCTGCTTGCCAACAGAATACATGGCAGTTATGACATGATCTGCAGAAGCAAGTGAAATTTGGCCAGGTAGATGCGATAGTACCAGTAGTTCATGTGTGCCTGCTGACATTGAACACCCCCCCCTACTGACCCTGACCCTGACTGTATAATAGAGACATGGTAGTGCTCTCTGTTTTGTGTGTGCATGACAACAGTGCACACATGCACACACAGGCGTGCATGCTTGTGCTACATACCATGCAGGAATAGCGCCACAGGTATTCCCAGAACAGAGTGCAGGTTGCCGTAAAGTGTTCATTGCTCTGTGCAGTACTTTGACTAGCTTAATGTTTCAGCAAATGTACTGCACTGCCACTGTTACCCAATTGACTATCTCTAAACATTGCTTACTGAATTTGCATCCCAGTACTCGGCAAGAAGTCTTATCGCATGCTGTGATTCCTAGTAAGTGCTAAATTCCTTGTTTTAGACACATTTGGCACTAGCACCTTAATACACCAAAATGTATTTACAGCTAAAGAAAATTCCTTTCTCATCTGGATTATTGTCTTTTGCCTCACAGCAAGAGGTTCTCCGGTTCGATCCTCGGCTGGGGTGCCTTCTGTGCGGAGTCTGCATGTCCTCCCTGTGGTCACGTGGGTTTCCTCCGGGTGCTCCGGTTTCCTCCCACATCCCAAAGACATGCTGCAGGTGGATTGGACACTCTAAATTGGCCCTAGGTGTGCGTGTGAGTGTGCCTTCTGTGGAAGGTTGGGCGCCGGGCTGGCAACTCGACACCGTAAAACTCCACTGCCATTCAATGTGCGGACAAGGTGATCTGCTGTGGCGACCCCTAACCGGGAAAAAGCCGAAAGGAGAAGAAGATCTGGATTATTGTCTTTGTGGATATCTTGGTTTCAACAGAACATTCTGTCCCTCTTCAGGACTGTCCTAGCAGTTTCGCAAAACAAATTAAGGAGATTTCTTGGATTCGTACCTGCTCTACCTAGTTTCATCCTTCCTCAGCTTTCTTTTTTTGTGGTCCCATGGTCTCTCTGACTCAGTGATGAGGATGAAAACATTTGTCTGTCTAATGTACTAAGCTGAAGAATAACCTGAGGAGACCCTTCTAAAGGTCATTGTACTGTACTTCCTTGCTTAGTTGTACCAGCTAAGTAATCTGTCCCTTACGCCATACATATTCTCTCCAAGTTCCTTAACCAGCCTCTTGTTAAGTTTTACTTTCTCAGAAAAGTTAAGTTCAGCAGTGAAACTGTAAAGTAATGTCAACAAAACCTTGGGGAAGACTTGCAGCCTTTAGGTGATCAGGTGGTTTCAGTCATGTAGGAGAGAAACCATGCAAGCAAAATGGTCTGTCATGCACCTTTTGTCAGGCCTACTCTGTAGATCTCCCGTGTGCTTCATATTCCCTGCTGTTCCAAATTCTTCAGAGTCTTGCAAAAAACATTGCTGATGTTTCAGTGAACTGTACAATTTTAAGAAATATATCATATTTTCAGTAATGTGTGTTGCTACATGGTAGTTTTTATTTCTGCTGTGTGTTCTAACTTTTCAAGCCGGTTCATCCAGGAAGAAATGGCAAGATTCCAGGGCAAAAGGTTTCAAGTTTCAACATAAATTCTGCAGAAAAAATGTGCATGTGCTAACATGACAAAAAGTGCTTTGAGTGCGATGTCAAAGAATGTGACTGTATCCAAAATTAATGCATCTCTGCTCCACAGATAACAGCAGGTTTTAGGCTTGGTAGCTAGTGTCGCATATATAGGATTCCTGATTGCTGACTGTGTAGATAGTAAAGGTGTAGGTTGAGCTCATAGACTACTCCAGACTGGGTAAATAAAAATACATAAGAATCAGACAGCTGTTTTAAAATTTCATGGGCATGCTATCTGAAATACTGACCTATCCATGTATATGTTTGTGTTTGCATAACGTGTGTACGTGTATATTTTTAAGCTGAGAGAGATTTGTGTGCACACACAAGTATGCATGTATTCACATATGTGTATGACTTTTTGCTCCTGCTGTTGGCTTGTAACTGGCTAGCTTCTTTGCACTGAGATACAATGCATTTCTCGTTGAATTTCACATTTAGTTGGGGGGGTGTTGAGGGTTTGGTGCCGTCCCCTTTCCCCATAACCACTACTAAGGCACCAGGGAGGGAGTGTGACATTTTCTCTATAGCAGAAATTACTTTTTTCTCCTGTCCTTGCTGTAAATGTGACAGAGAAAAATAGCAGATAAAAGCAGACATATCCTGTACCCCTGTAACCCTAGACTTTATTTTTATTTTTCCCGGTTGCACACTGAGATAAGTATAACTCGCCCCCTTTTCTCAGGAGAGGAAAGCTGTCAGTGATATACTCAGCTCTTTGTCATTCTGTTGTAGCTGGTATTCCAGAAGCATTCACAAATGTTGGCAAACTACTAGCATGCTGGTTACAGTTGTAAGATGGTATTGCATGACATTCAAGAATTGGTTAAATATCTTTAATGTGGGTCTTATTACCAGGTTCCATTTATCAGGTCCATCCCATGAGTGCATAAATTGTATGTGTAGCAGTTCTCAGAGTGGTTTGTAATGCCTTTCTGTGAAGGCAGTTTTGGTGACATTTCACAGCAGAGAAACATTCTCATGTAGAACTCCTCCCTGTACATTCTGCTGTGTGCACTTTCTTTTCTCACTGAAACTGGTCGGGCAGGATTTTAACAGTAATCGAGAGGCTGATAATGCATTTCTTGTATGAAATAAGCATCTTAAATTTACACCGCCTTTTATAAAATGAAGTTCAAGTTTCTACACACACACACACACATATATATATATATATATATATATATATATATATATAGTAAGTTGTCTAGATGTAGAAAACACATTGGAGAGAATATAATACACGAGTACCATACAGCAAAGAACTGTGAAGATCATTGTTTCCTTAGAACATTCATGTACTGTAAGTTGCCAGCACTCGGACAGCTTACAAATGATTTCTTACAGCTGCAGCCTCCATATGTAGATGAAATCAGAGTATTCATGTGTTTTGTAGTGGACCATTTCATCAAAGCTCTTTCATCTAAAACTGAAAGAAATCGCATCTTCCCAAGTGGTTTATAACTCGTCCAATATTTAGTAAGCTTTTTGATTGTAATAGTTAGGGAATGCAGGAACACAGCCTTCTGTATAGGAAGCATGCAGGCAAAATCTTATGATGGGATGCTTGTTCATTCTTTCACTTGCAATAAAAAATGACTTTGGTGACTCTGCATTTGACAAAGTGTATCATATGCATCAGGATGTTTATAATGTCAAATATCTGGACGTTTTTCTTCATGTCACCCACAACTGGCTGCATCAGTTTTTCAGTGTGGCATTTTTTTTTTTAGAAGTTCCAGTTCTGTGTAGAAATGCTTTGGATGCTTTTTTTTTTTTTTTTTTTTTTTTTGCAAACCCCACTCACCTTAGTTTTTGTCAAGTTTCTTTCTCATGCATAATACATACACACACCTGTTTAACTTATCTGGTTTAAAATTTACACCAGAACATTGCTGTGTTCCACTTCCAGGAGAGACTAACCATAAAGCTCAGAGAACCTTGGTTACTATCTGCTGGGGTGGATAAGGGAGTATCTGACGGTACATCATAGTGTTGAAACTGCCATGTTCCTCCTTTGCAGTTGAATTCCCCAGTGTGTGTATGTACATTGGAGCAGGAACCCACACATTTCATTGTGGGCAGCTGTTAGTAATCCCCAGCACTCAAGTAAGAGAAGACAGATGGTGTTTTTCTGAAGGCCCCACAATAGTCTCCACTTAAGCACCTCTTCCATTAATTAAGCACTGTCAAATTACAGTACGATGGGACTACCTCAGTTGCATCAGGTATGTGAAATGCTGTTACTAGAGAGACAACTGACTTGTTTTCCAGGAATGGCAAATGGATGGACTGGTTAAAAAAGGAACTTAAAATTCAAAATTTGTAGAGTAATAAAAATTGAGAAAGTAGTAGAAAGGCAGTTGCTTGAATGTTCTTGTTTTAATTTTTATTTTATTTATTTCTTTGAGGATATGTTGTATTAACATTGAGAGGACTGTAGATATAATTTTGCTTTCTGTTTTCCCCTTTGACCTACAGACATCTTAGGGTTAGTTTTAGTTAATCATTTATAGGACCGAATCCTACCCACACCCTTTCAAAAGAGGAATATATAGTTTTAATCTTGTTTCAGTAAGCTGCAGCTTGAGTTTAGAGTAATAAGTCATCTGACATTGAAGAACTAAATAAGTGACTGAAGCTACTAGCTCTCTGATGGAACCTTTTTGTGATTTAGGAGGGTTGGTGAGACAACCTTGGAGAATCTGAGATGCACGGATCTGCCACTGAGCTGTGAAGAAAAAGGTTTCATATACATGTAGTGTGTGTTCACATAAAGTGTGTAGAATGTTTTGTAATGTGGAATGATACAAAGCTGTGTAAATGTACTGAATTATACAGATTAATGTCTTCTGTGTGTCGACATGCATGAATGGGCCTTCCTTCGTTAAAGGTTGTGTGTTAGGCCCGGCAAGCCAGCAAGTAAAAATCTACTGCCAATCATTAGCGGACCGGAGTTCTGCTGTGGCGACCCCTAACCGGGAAAAGCCGAAAGACACAAACAAACAATGTGTTTTTACTTGACCTCTATTGCTTCAATTAGAAGTGATTGTGTTTGGAAAGATGTTCATCAGTTTAATCTTGCACTGAAATCTTTATTGTGTGAGATAGTACTCAGACTGAGGTGGTGTTATGTTTAAAACCCACTGAACTGTTGCAACCTGGACAAGTTTCCATTGTTAGACGGATTACTGGAAAGAGAAAGGCTAGGATTGTTGGTTAAAGGATTGTTGGGGTGGCAGTGAAATCTTTAGTTAAGAGAAATTATTTTCAGACCCATCATACTATCACTCTTGCAGTGTTATCTTAGAAGTTCATAGCCTTATCTCCCCTTTGTGTTACGCCACTTTGAATTGAGTGGCAGAGTTTTTAGTTGAAGAATGATTATGCCATGTTGGGGAAGTGTGCTGTGACTTTATTTACACTGCTAAAAAGTACAGTATAAAACTGGCCTTGGCCATTTTGCTGTCAGTTCAGAAAGTAAGGATGAAGTGACTGCAGTATGTATAACCCTCTTGTAGTTCTTGGAGCACCTTAATTATAATTTGAATTCAGGAAAAAGATTAACTATTAACAAGGAAAAAAAGAGAGATTCCACAAGAAGGGTATCCAAGTGGCAAGCTCTTATGGTCATTCAACCCTGTCTCATTTTCCACAAAAACAGGGTTTCTTCGAGAATTAATCCTTCTTTAATGCCTAAAGTGGTTTCCAAGTGTACTTTAAGCTAGACTGTCTTATTTCCTCATTTTCTTTCCTAACCGTAAAAATGAGAGTAAAAGGATACTGCGTACATTGGATGCCCATAGACAACTCTGGTACTATCCTGAGAGAACTAAACCTTTCAGATCTTCGGATCTGTTGTTCATTTCTTGTGGAGTTAAGAAGAGGGAACAGCCTGTGTTAATACAGACCATTTCCAAATGGTTGTCTAAGACTATTACCTTTTGCTATACTCGTAGTGACAACTCTATTCCAGGCAGGGTCAAGGCCCACTGGACAAGGATCTTGACTTCTGCTGCTGCTTTTTGGAAATGGCTGGATTCTAGAAGTATTGAACAAGCTGCCACTTGGTCCTCTGTGTACATACTTTTGCAAAGCACTATAAGCTTGTTTCCTTCTCTAGGTCTAGATCATGGTTTGATAGGACCATTCTCTCCTTTTTTTTTTCCTAATGGGAGATTCAGTCTTAACACTCAAGGGTGCTTAACAAAAGCTTGTGAAGAATACCCAAGGATTGTTAAGATCAGTCCTGTGAATTAATAGTGGGCAGTGTCAACAAGCAAAGTATAGTAGCAGTAGGTAAAATAGCTTTTAAAATTTCTTAGAACTTCACTTTGCCATACTTATATGCAGAAAGTCTCACAGAATGAAGTGTCTAACTGCTTTTAAAGCCATTAGCTCTACAGAGGGGTACTTGATTTCTTTCTTCTGTCTGACAGTGCTAAGTGCCTTACCAGCTTTTGGAGGCTTTGAAGGCCTGTAAAACACTTTGTGTTCCTACACTTTTTTTCTTTAACTGATAGTACATGGAGCAGATAAAGCTCTAGGCATTAAGAAATTATGATTGGGTATCCGCTCATTGGCCTGAATGCCAAGTCTCACATCTTGAGTTTTACCCTCAAGGTGTATTTATTGGAATCCATGTTTCAAACACACAAGCTGGTTATAATCAAAGAGCTGATCATAACCCTCTATGTTCACTGATGGGAACAGAACCGAGGACCAGGTTTCACGATCTCCACCTGAATTTGTTGTTCTGTGAAATTGTGGAATCTTCTTTTCAAGACCCACAAAAGCAAAACATTATAAAAAGAGTAATTTTTGAAACTTTTTAATAAATGTGTAATATTTACCTTTTTAAATTAGAGTATTAAAACAGTTTATTGCCTTGACGCTAAGCTGCCACTCACAGATTCCCAAGTAATAACCATTTAGTACCGTAAAATGTCTATTTCTTCATTTTTTTTATTTTCACACAGAGTAATGTAACTCTCGTTTTTTTTATATGTCCAGCTTACCTTTACTTTGTTTTAAAGCCCTAGTGATTTTTCTTTAAGTTGGGCTGTGCATTTATGTTCAGCTGTGCACATTTCTTTTCATTATCATCGCATATCAACACATACAGTTTGGTCCATTTTCACATGTTTCGTAGCTAGACAGATGGGTAAGTCAGTAGAACTTTTAGAGCTGCACCGTAGACTCAAAGGTCCATAGGTAGTCAGTCTGTAGACCATTACAAGCCTAGCCAATAACCCTTATTCAAAAGCTGCCACCAGCCTCAAAAAGGTAGACTAGGGGAAAATTTGAGTCCACCTGTCTTAATTATCTTGGATTACCTTGAAAGTGGCAAGTGTGTTACTCTGACATGTAGCAGAACCTTGTTCCAGAGGTGGGAGATGCATTGGAATATGAAGCTATCACTTCCACGTGCCTTTTTAATTTATTGATGAAGGTTTAGTTCCTTTAATCTGGTATTTGAGGAACCAGTTTTCTGTAAATGAAAAGAGAACTGAATCTTTTTATGTCTTGAAAGTCTAAACACATATCCTCATGGAGGTGTCTATAACAAACTGAGTAGAGAGAGAGGGCTGGCACTTTGTCCTGATAACTAAGTTTTTTTGCGGGCACTGATCTTTTTTAGTTAGGAACCTCTGAAGCTTCTCAAGTTGTGATATGTTTAGACAAGTATATAGGTATGTTGAGATGGAAGTAAAGGAGAATTGAGACATCTTTGGATCTATACGAGATGCCTTTGGAAATTAGATGAACTACATAGAAGGCTTTCCTAAGTGCTGCAGAGACACAATGGTCAGAAGGTAAGGAATTATCAACAGAAGTGCCTACATCTTTTACATTAGTATCTAGTTGGAGGGATGCATCACCTATATGGTGTGGGAAGATGTTTTGTTTACAAAATTAACTATACTATATTTTTTTCATAATTAATTTGAGATCATAGTCCTTCACCAGTCATTAACATGGTCTAACCCATGTAGCAGCAGTTGAGAGTCAGTGGAAGATCAGGTAACAACTCCCAGTTCAGTAATCTTCACACATAGTTGACCATAGGCCAGGGGTTTTGGCCTGAGCATCTGAGAAATAGATGCCAGACAGAAGAGAGTCCAGCTCTGAGCCCTGTACATGATTGGTAACTTTTTTTCTGAGAATGCAAATACCATATTGTAATAATTTACACTGTAACATATTTTGCAGTCCCCATGCGTGGTGCACTTGGTACTTTGGCACTTAGTTACAAAAAGGCTGCATTAACCATCTGTTTATACAATAGTAAAGCAGCCTCATGTTATTCAGTCAGTGCTCACATTCAGTTATCAATAACATATTATTAAGTGTACATATCCAAATGTCACTATTGGCTCTTCTTTCCAATCATCATTCCATGGTTGATTTAACATTGCTCATTAACCAAAAACATTTAAATACACAAACTGTTTACAACCTTATTTGATATCAAGAATTAAATAGTAATCATATTATCTTAGTTTCTACTATTTCACAAGTTTTAACAACTGGACCGGTGAATCTAACCTTGTATTGGAATCTGCTTTATGAAATAGATATAGATCTTGGGCGCTTTATTTTTTGTCAGAATTCTCCTCATACTCAATTGTAGCATGCCAGACAGCCCATTTTTTTTTTCTTTTACTGTGGAGTTCTGCTTCTTATCTGTCTCATAGTTCTCAATTCCATATTTTTAACAAATATATGTAATCATCTTTATCACTTCTTTTATTAATGGTTTGTCTTTGGTTTTCCATTTTGTAGTTGAAGCTTTCTTAGCCAGTGTCAACAATGAAGACAGCAACGCTTTCATCTCTTTAGTACATATCATTTTATACCAACTCAAAAACATTGCTATGCTGAGATTAAATTCTCTTCCAAGTGTAAGATTTGGCATATTATTCAAATCATTTTTGTACTGAAGCAGCTCTGTACTTTCCCAAAATATGTGGCCCAAGATCCTCCAATCTCAGACATATGTCTCTTGTGTATGGGAACATTCTTTATAAAGTCTTCCAGAAGTATACATATATTTGTGCAAACAATTCCTTGCAAACATTTAAAATTTTCTCAGTTTGGTTGCATAGCTAAGATTAAGACGTGTTCTCTTCACTGATCATCTGTAATATCTTTGATGTCCTTCAAGGATGCATCTGCAGTCATAACATATGGGCTGTCCTGCCTCAGGCAGCCCTTCGGTCGGCCGGATTCCAAAGTCTGGGTCTGGCCTCGGCTGATGTCGCACTTTCCCCGACGTCAGAGCGTCTGGGGTATAAAAGCATCAGCCGACGCCATTTTCCTCAGTCTTTCTTGCCGTGCGGTGCCCGAAGCAGAAGCTGTTCGCAAGTGCCGGTCGGTCAGATCCAGTGAATTCAGCTACCGAAGACTATGAAAAATAGCTAAGATTAAGACATGTTCTCTTCACTGATCATCTGTAATATCTTTGTTGTCTCAGTGACATGCTGTAGGTGGAGACACCTTTTAAATTGCCGTAGATGTACATGTTTTGTGTGTGTGTTTCTATGTCTATTTCTATGTCTATGTCTTTTCTGTATGTGTCTGTGTATTCTCTTGCCATATGCAGTTTCTCCACCTTATGGCGATTGTATGCCAGGATAAGTTTTGGCTTCCTATAACCCTGACTTGAATAAAGTAGGCATCAGAGAATTAATAAATGCAAATAATCAGTGGTGGAGTGTTAATGAATTTGAACTACTCAGCCGAAGTTACTGTTGTACAGCTCAAATGAGTGAAACAGATTTGCATCAATTTGTCTAGCATAAGTAACAGTATATCACTTGTCTTATCTTGCATCTTCATTTTATACTTAAAATTTTATTTCCATTTATTGTCTAGATATTGAAGATGCAGTTCATTTAATTAAAAAAGGCAACTAATACTTTTTTGACATTTTATTTTCTCTTGTTTATTCAATTTCTATACATGGCATACCTACAAAATGATGTCATGAAAGGCTTCAGGCATTGATTTATATATATAGCATTAAAGCATTTTGTATAGTCAGAAACAAGTTTTCTTACATTAAATCGTTACATGTATTACCTTTGAAAGTAAGCTAGTCTGTGTGCATGTTCTAGTTGATGAGTACTTTTTTCAAGTAGCAAGGGTCTCATTGTATTGTAGTTATTATTGAAACATACTGGCCTTTGCATTATTTTAGTTAGTTTGTTGTTCTAGGTCGAACCTTTCATAATGTCACAAAAGCTAATGACGGCTTCAAGAAAAACAGCAGGAGTTATCCTTGTCAGTAAAATAAAAGGTAAAAATAACGTGTTTTTTCAATGTAAATTGCAACATTTAATTGCATACATAGTAAGGGGCTTATTTTAAAATCTATCAGGTTTCTACTTTTCTCCAAAAGGTTTGTAGTGTGGTTTACATTTCAGGAACCCACTTTGTATTATGTTTGCTTGTTTTATTTGTTTATTTTGACATATTTTATATAGTTTTCTTTTAATACAGAAACATGATTAGACTAAACTGAACCTACATTGCCAATATTGTTGTATTTTTTCTTTACCATTAAATAGTAGACGGTGAGCATTCCTGAGGACCATTCCTGGTATTCCACCAAGAAACAGAGGCACATAGTTACAGAACAGTGCATGTAATTATGATGAAAATAAAACCGATATTTCTCCGATTGATACCATACAGTGCAAATGTTTATTTCCGAATGATTTTTGATGTCTTCATGATTTTTAAAGAGCATTATCTGTTCCTCTTTGTAGCTCTGCATATTTTCTTGATGTGTATAATAAGACATGGCCTTCTCTACTTCAAACTAAATGCAGTGTGTTGATAATAAAATACAGCATTTAATTTTGTAGATCTTTATCCTTTGTACAAACATAGTCACAAGATTCTCCAGGTATCACAGATCTGTTCTTGTTTGTTTCTTTGTTCTTAAGCATATGAACATACTTTAATGCTCACAATGCCCACAGCTTGCAAAAGCTTTTGAAGCAATACGAGAAACTTGGTAGTTTTATTTATAAATTGATCTTCCTTTTATAGCAACATTCTCAGTGTAGTTATTCATAAATAGAATATATATTTTTTCTTCTCTTTCAGCAAAATGACAAAGCTTGGCCTCTTCTGATCATTGGAATCTTGGTGTTTTTACCTGGATTTTATCACCTGCGCATCGCATACTATGCTGCAAAAGGTTACCGTGGATACTCCTTTGATGACATTCCAGACTTTGATGACTAAAGGGAAAATGATTGCTTCATTTCTTTTTTTCATTTTACCCCATGTGTTACAGAAAGCTAGAACATGATATATGTTAAGCTCAGAGATTTATGCAGGAAAATTAAACTTTGGTTTGCAAGACCTCCAGGGGATAGTGACAAGATAGTACATCTGAACTTAATGTTTGCAGTTTTAAAGTAACCTTTTCCTCATACAGAAGGTAAAGACTGGTAAGCATGCATTTCACTCTGTAAAGGAGACATGTTAGCAATAAAATTATTGAAGATGATAGATGTTGCTGAATTAAAATAATGCATTTATTTGTGAGAGATAAAATGGTAATATATAGGCCCCCCTTAAAATATGAAAGATCAAAGAAAGCAGTGGATTGGACTTGAACCATAGCTTAAGTAAGATCCATAATTCTGATGATACATACTTGTAGATGGCAGTCTGCCTCATAGTGTACACAGAAGATGATCTTTGCATACTTAAATGCAACTGGACTGAAACATTTGCCACCTGCAGGAGAAAACTGTTTCCATGTGGCATGGCTTATTAAGCACAAATGTTGTACAGGAAATCAACGTCAATTGATTCAGCTACCTGCTAAAAGAGGTGGTAATAGAAAAGTCACTTTGCTCCATCTGATGAACTGACTATAAGGTTCTTTTGGTCTAAAGCACTTAGTAGTCCTAATTAATATAAACAGTAAATATGCAAGTATGAGCTATGTTGTTCTGCAGTAAAAACGAAGGTGGTATAGTAATATGCATTTGTGTTCTGAATGTAAAGTAGGACAGCACAGATGAATATAATACAGCAGTTTATCACATTTCTGTCCTTGTTAAGAGTTCTGCAAAAGAACATTAAATTTGGAGTTTTATATTTTTGTGTGTGTTTTTTTTTTTTTTCTTGCAGTGCTGGACACGTGCGTACACACACACACACACACACACACACACACACACACACACACACACACACACACACACACACACACACACACACTCTCTGTCACATTCAGTATTCTTCTCTCCTCGGTCTTACCTGTTTTTAAGTCATCCTTTAGCACGTACTCTGATATCATTATCCATAATAAGAAACAGGTTTTACTTCCATAGCAGTAGTAGAGAAACAAACGGCCTACTAGAACATCAGCATTTATGGTATTGCCTGTCACTAGCTAAGCTGTTAAAATCTGACTAATGCTACTTGTCAAAGAATGAAACCATTTTAAAAGCAGAATTGATGTGCTCAAATTCACTTATTAGCATTTTATACTTAAGCAACACATTTTGGCTGGTAGTGGGCAATTCATTTATTACTGATAATGGGGAGGGTGTTATTTGTTCACAAACTGCAACCACATTGATCAAACTAGAGTCCTTCCCCCACTGAGAGTTAAAATATGAGTTACCCATTAACCTGTCATGATATATTGCTATTGTATAACGGCATTATTTTAAAAAAATCGGACTATTTTAAAGTAATACCACTGTATAATGAAAATTTTATTTATATTCCGTTTCTTTGTGCTCATTCAAATAAGCAGGATGACTTATGTTTCATAACTGTTATTTCAAATCTCTCTTCCTTAGAAAAGAACATGTGCTAGGTGCAGCCCAAAAGGTACTAATGAAGCCCTTGTAACTTTGTGTTTTCATATTTTTGTGGATTTATGAGGAGTTTGATATTGATGGCTGGTTAAGAAACAAGTATGTCTGTCTATTTTCAAGTATAGCCTTTGGCACATACAGTAATTTGACAGGCATAACATGTCTGGATAACATTTTAAAAGCTCAGAGTAATCAAAGTATGTTAAAGTTTAGCTGTTGTAAGTTATAGTAGAAACAAATAATTCATAAAATGTATTGCTTATTGTATTTAACCGTTATGGGAAGCTTGACCTGTGCAAAATTGACATATACGGCAGTGACTTGAGTGTCCAGCACCTTTTTCTTTTTGCCCAGCCATTATGTACTTTTTTTACTTATTTAAAAATATTATTATTATTGTAGCTATACAAAAAGTGTAAATGGAGCAGACACTTAAACTGCTATTCTCTTTACTAAGATTGATACTTACTGCTGTATTGCTACAGATACATGCTGGGTAACCCAGAATGCAGGATGATGGCAAGATCTTTGTAAAACCAGTTCCACACAAAATGGAAATTTTTTTAGAGCAGTGCTCAATGAAAATCTGACTTAAAACATGCTTTCCACTTCTAGGATGGCTGTACACTGATCAGCAGTTTAACTTGAGCTGTCCCAGTATGAAAATAGAAATAGATAAGTAACAACCAGTAATATTGTCAGTTTGAGTAAAATTCAGTTACTGGCTAGCAACTACTCTGTTTGGATGCCTGCAAAGAAGAAACTGAGAGAGACTGAAAGAAAAGCAACTAAAAAAAGAGAAGAGAGAACACTGACTGGGAAGAATCTTGCAGCTGTTCAGCAAAACGTGGTTCAAGCTCCAGCTTTGTAGCAAGACATGGCTTCCAGTAATCTACAGGAAAAACTAAGCCAAATGTGCTCAAAGCTGATTTGAAGTAAATGAAACACTGAAGGAGTATATCAACTCAAATAACAAAAGGCTAAGGCTTTGAACTGATATTTAGATGAGCTGATAAAACTGCAAAAATCAGAGGTTAAAATGAAGAAGCTGGCTGAGTATGAGACTGCTTAAGAAGGGATGTTTAAAAAAAAAATGGCAGAATTAGAGGACAGACCACATAGGGAAAATGTGAGATTTTCTGCTGTACCAGAGAAACTAGAAGGTATATGGTTAATTTTATAAAGGCACAAGTAAGCAACTGGAGTCTGTCCCGCGGTAGTGGTGCTGCAGTAGCGTTGTCGCCTCACAGCAAGATGTCCCATTCGATTCTCAGCTAGAGCATCTTCTGTGTGGAGGCGTGCGTGAATGGGCGTGCCTTCATTGAAGGTTGTGCGTCAGGGCTGGTAACTCGGCACATAAAAATCCACTACCAAACATTAGTGGACCAGAGTTCTGCTGTGGTGACCCCTAACCGGGATAAGCCAAAAGACACAACAACAAGTAAGCAACTGGAGTGCTATTCCATAGCAGTAACTGTTAATTAAAAGGGTGCACTGGGTGTATGCTTCAAATATGGCCACAAGAAAGCAGCCAAGACCCTTATTAGTTAAGTTTGCAAACCTACCAGCAGAAAGAGTTGATCCTGGCAAAAAGGGCAAAGTATTAAAAGTTGAAGACAGTAGGGTGTTTATGGAAAATAATTATTCACTGTACACCAGGCAGGAGAGAAACAGATTTATTCCATTAATTATGGAATGTCAAAGAGACAGGTGTGAGATTCAAGCTGCTGAATTCAACTGTCTTCAAAATATTTTTTCTTGGAGGATGAAAGTCATTTTTGATGCAGAAGAGGCTAAGAAGGGAATGTAAACGTTTTTACAACAATAAATGAGTTATCAAGCAGAAGGGGACTCTGCTTCTCATTCTTCTGATAATAAAGCACATGGAGAGACTTTGCCATTGAAGTCTTTTCCACTTTTTCAAAGGAAAATGCTTAAGAGATGGAGAAAAGTGGGAGAGTTGACCAGAAGAATCGGGAGTATTGTGGTACTCAACCAGAATCTGGAGTTGAGAGATGAAGATGAACAGGAAGAAGATTAACAACAAGGAAATTAGTGAATAAATGTGAGACTGCAAAGCATCAGTTACATTTATGAAATACAGCTGTATAAGAATAAGTGGAAAGAGTGGACTTTTCTTAACTTTGTTAAATTTATGAGGAATGGAAACTCATTTGCCTCACTTCATGTCATGTTTGGAAGGACTCTGAGGTAAGGGGAAGAAGGAAAAAGGTACCTGTAAGTAAAAAAATATATATTTAACAGTATTCCTATGAAACTTTTACAATATAAATTGCATCTGTTATAGTACAGTATTTTAGTTCTTGTATGTGGTGAAGTTATTAAAGTCAACAGATGCCTTTTTATTTATATTTTTTCTTCTTCCTCTTCTCTTCTGTTTCCTTTTTTGGCATAAAGAATGGTAGACATTATAGTGCAAAGTAAGACAGGAAAAATAAACAAAAGCATGTTTAAGTTAATAGGCTGTAATTCTGGGTTGTTGAGGTAAAGGATTGGGTGTAAAAGTGCACAGATCAGAATTTACTTTTCGCACTTTTGCATAGAGGAATATCTGGATTAAGACCTTTGGCTTAATTTAATGCATTTTAAGTGGAAAAAAAGTAAGTATGACAGCACTGAGTATAATGAAAAGTTTACCTTTAACAATAAATGTTTAAGCTTGTCCATCAGGTTACATTTTTCTTGTTTCTCAACAGGGAAATAAAAGAGAGAACACTGGTTTCTTCAAGGCTAAAAGTTAATGACTCCTGAACGTATGCAAGTAGTTTTTATGTCTGGGGGATAAAGATAAAAAAAAAGAATAGACACCAATTACTGTAAGTAGAAGCACAGTCAGTAATGTGCATCTAGGCATGAATAACCTCAATTTCAGATTAATCAGGACCTTTTAGGAGGACTAAACATTATTTGAAAATGTATTTAGTTGTGTGTGTTTGTATTAAGCGGTCAGGTTCTGGGGGCTGTTTGAGCATTTTTATTAAACAAAATGTCTTGTAAAATGTGACATGGGTTCCAGTGTTGATGATGAGAAAAAACTGTGTAAAGGATTAACCTGCCAGATATTAATGGGTGCCATACCTCTCAACTGTCCAGATTTTCAGATTGTCCAGATTTTTGCCTCAGATTTTTTGGTCTAGTCCTCATAAACTTTGTGGTTTTCTGATAAATCACTGAGATGTTCTCAGGACTAAAGTCACTAAATAATGACATACATTTGAGTTTCACACTTCAAATCCTTCAGACAATGTATGCTAACACAAACCCCTGTTACTCTAGTAACTTTCTTAAATTTATAAGATTATTTATAATCTGTCTTTTTTGGGCCTTTGTCCCCTCATTTTGTCAGGTTTTGTACAAATTTCATGCACTAAGAGATTGAGAGATATGATGGGTACATGTTTCCTAAAAGATGGAAACAGACACTTAAGCTGTTGTATACAATAGGTGGGAATAATAGCATTTCTTTCCATATTGTCTTGGAATATGAAAGGCCTCTCAGGTACAGACAAAAAGAAAATAATACTTAAGAAACAGAGTACAAATAGTAATGCTTCAGGAGACGTATTTGGAAAGAAGTGGGTGTGTGGATTTGATGAAGAAATGCTTTCACAACAGCTGTTCTCAGAATATTAGGGACAAAGGAAAAGAGGATTACTTTTATTAATTGCTAGAGGAGCTCCAGTTAAGAGATGAACAAAGGTAATAATGGCAGATTTGCAATGCTAAGGGGATACTGGAAAGGGGTGAGGATTACACTGGCATATATTTATAGTGCACCTGCTGTTTTGGGACTGACTTAAAAAAATTGGAAGAAATAATCCGCTTTCAGCAGAGAATACTACTTATAGGTAGAGGCTGGAATTTAATTTGCAACAATAAAATATAGCAAGAGGGGAGATTTCTGAAGAAATGTATGAAGATATTTGAAATGAAAGATGTGAATTTAGTAGTAGGAACTCTGAGAAAATTTACATATTATTCTCCAGGGTACAAAAACTGGGCTAGGCTTGACAAAAAATTATATTCAATAGGAAAATGTGCATTTAATGGAGGTATTTAATACAGGTCCAATAACTATTTCCAATCATGCACCAATAATTAAAAAGATAAAATGCAAGGTAATGAAGTAAAGATGAGACACTGGCACTTCCCCACCTACTTGTTAAAAGGAGAGCAATCTAAGAAAGGGGTAGTGAAAATTATCCAGGAGGTATTAGGAAAGATAGAAAGTACTTGAGTTATAGATAGTGAGTGGAATAAAATGAAAGTGGAGTTTAAAAACATAGGGTAGAAATAAAAGAAAAATATATCTGGTTAATAAGAATTATTTAGAGGGGCTGACAAAGGTTGAAGTGTTACAAAATAAGGGGAATATCACAAAACAAGAAGAGGAGCAATTGCAGAGTGCTACAGAGAAAATAAAGGAGTACCTGGATAATATGCATGAGTTTTGAAAGATTGCTGATAAGCAACTACACAAAAACTTTTGGCACAATGACTTAGGCAACCGAAAATAGAAAGGGTTGTTGTCAAACTTAGGGTGCCTATAACAAAAAAAAAAAAAAAAAACAGAGATCCTGTAGAGAGGTATTGAAGAAATTTCGGCAATTTTATGAAAATTTGTACAAAGCAGTGAAGTGGAGAAATCAATAAAAAGCACAAATGGAGATACTGGTGTAAGACTTGAATTATATCAAAGTTAGAAGTGGATGAGGCTCAACAACTAACAGTTAAAATAGGAGGAAATGAGCTAAAATTGTGATGTGTAATCAGTCTCCAGGAAAGTCTCCAGGAACAGAGGGTATTCTGGTGAAAGTTTAGTAGCTAGGAGGAAGAAAGTGATGAAGATCTGGAAAGTTTTCTGTGACAGTATTTTAAAAAGGAAGGAAGGAAGGTGCCACCATCCTGGAATAAAATGTGGTGGCTGTAAGACCTAGAGATGATAAAGACCCATCTAATCCAGCTTCATATAGGCCCATTTCAATTTTAAACCATGATTATAAAGTGTTTATGTTTATAATTGCAAAGAGAATGGCAAAGGTGATATCAAAATTGATAGATAGGGACCAGTGTGGTTTTGTGGAGGGGAGACAAACATTTGACAAAATTTTAAATTAATAGAACAACAATGGTCCAGAGGGAAGTAGAATATAAGAAAAAATGGTTGTTGGTGGGTCTTGATGCAGAGAAAGCATGCAACAGAGTAAGCTAGGATTTTATGAATAGGGCAATGGAAGCATTTGCATTTCTTGATACAATAAGAGTATATGAGGGATCAGAAGTAAAAATCGAAGTGGGAGGGTTCTTCTTGGTAAGATGTGTCTGAATAGAGGAACCAGGCAGGGGTGTCCTCTTTCTACTTTATTTGCATTTTATTTAGAAACATTGGCAATGAAAAATAAGGGACTCAGAAATTCAAGGATGGTATGATGTTCAAAAAGTTGTAATTATTTGTAGATGATATTTTGTACCTGATGGAACCAGAAAATGACATCATACTGTTATGGAATATTCTCACAGTTACTTGTTTTTTTTTTCAGGATATAAAATTAATGAAGATAAAACAAAGGCTATAGCTGTAAACTATATAACCACACATGAATTAGTCCAGCAGTACCAGTATTTATGGGGACATGATAAAATGAAGTTTTTAGAAGTATGAATGAAAAAGGATTTGGGTATGGCAGCTAAGGATATGTGGGGCAAGACTAGACAAAAGATAATACAAAAACTGAGAAACTGAAAGATGTCCATCCAAATCACTGTTTCAGTATGCCTTAAATAAGGGATCTCCTTCCAAGGAAAGTTAATGTCCATAATGTCCGACCAATATACTAAAGCCATTAGTGTTTACAAGCACTGTATCTTGCACATATGCTCCCTGCACAAAGGCATAGGACATAAAGGTGACATACAGATGCACACACTTCAGAGCTTCTTTGCCTCCAGTCTGAATGTCATCATTGAACATCGGTCTGAACACCTTTCTTCTGTGCTGGTTACTGAACCATTTTTCGGATAAGTGCCCCATTGGGGTTCTTCCTTATCTTTCTCTCTCATTTTTAATGTTGTTTTCATGTCATCCAGAAAGGGAAAATGTCAGTGTGGAATGGAAATTTCCCATAAAGATCATCAAAACCAGTGTCTCTGTCTGGATACTGCCCATGATCATACGCAGAGTTGTCTGCCAAGCATTTTTCCCCAAGACCCTACACAGTTGCCCCTCCTCCTTGTCTGTTTACTTGAAAATCAGCATCTTAAGCTTTTGGCTCAGGGTGCTCTGGGCAGTCTTCCATACCTAGTGTCAGCCATTGGCCAAGAAAAAGGCCAAAAATCTTGAGTCTGATACAGCTGCTGCTGTCCAGCCTCCTCCAAGCATGTCTTTCTTGAGGCTAGCGGTAGCCAGGAGGATTGTCCAGTTGTTGCTTTTGATTTCTCTGTTGCAACCCTGTGAGAGGCTGGCATGAGTCTGACTTCTCACACACCCTTGGAAGCTTTGCAAACATCTGTTCCAGACAGTGAGGGGGAACCTCAGCTGATTATATTCAAGGGACTGAAGGGGAATACCACAGATCTCAGTGAGAGAGGAGATCTCTACTGCACTTATTGAGTGTCAAAAAGACTCTAACCTCCAGATATCCTGCAGAAAAAGAAACAAAACCAGGCATATTTCACCTGCAGTTAAGGACCCCCAACAAGAATGGCAGGATTTTACTCAAGGGTTGTTTAACACTTTAATGGCTTTAAAGCCTCCTGATGTCTCTGTGCCTGCCCCCTCCATGGTCTTCCACTCCTTTCAAAAGACCTACTGAGCAGGATTCCTCAGAGAATCAGGATTCAGGAGAAAAGATCCCTTCCCCATTGAACTATGGTTCAGAGGAAGATGATTCTTTTAGTCCAGATTCCCCTTTAGATCTGCTTTGGAGGCACTATTTCCCATATGATGGAATTCTTTAAGTGGGGTTGTCCTTCGGTTTCTGATATCCAGAAGAGGTATTATGAGCTCCTCCATATGGAGTCTCTCAAGTCTTCTGCTTTTCCTTCAGTTCTGGCTGCCGCCCTGGAAATCTTAAGTAGCCTCTGATTCTCAGCCCCCTACTCCCAAGAAACCTGACTGATTTCGCAAGGTGCCTGATGATTGTAAATTTCTGTATAAATGCCCTTCTGCTGATCCTTCTGTGGTATCTGTCTCCTATGACAAACCCTCCAAGTGGTTGCCCTCTACCAAGTTGCTCCCTTCAGATGATGGTAGGGCCATGGAGAGGTTGGACAAAAAGTTTGATACTGCTGCCACTCTTTCTTTTAGGGATGTTAATTCCTAAAATTATATGACTAGGTATGTTTTATCCCATTTGTCAAGTTTCTCAGGTGATTTCTGATCTTCCTGATTCTGAGGAGAAGACTTTGGCTCTTTCTTTGTAGGGTTCTACCTCTGAAGTTGTATTCTAGTTATGATGCAGCTGATGCTTCTTCCAAGGCTGCTGCATTTGGTTCTGTTATGAGGCATTACTTTTGTATTTAGGCTTTACCTAATGACATTAAGGCCAAATTATTGGAGCATTATTGGATGCTCCTTTGGATAATAAAAATCTTTTTGGTACTACTGCTGAACTTTTTAAATCTCTCCAGGATAAGGACAAAGCCTTGCAGGCATTGAAACCTGTTTTTGTTTCTCCTATTTCTGAGTTTCAGAGGAATTACCCTTCCAAATCTGCTTTTGTTCGCACTCAGTCCTACCCTATGCCAAGGGTAAAAAGGGATCTAGACTTGTACCTCGTGCTACATCTGCACAGACCCCTGTTTCCCAAAAACTTCATTTTCAGGACAAGCCATGTTCTATTTGGCAATTTCCTTCCTTCTTCCCTCAGCCAGGTTCCATTGGCCCTTCACTTTTCCCTGTCCCTTCCAAATTGGTTCAGGATCACAACAGACTCTTGGATTTTGTCCATTGTCTGCCAGGAGTATTTCATGGTTTGGAAATATCTTCCTCCCTTTCCTAGCATCCCTGAACAGCTTCCTATCTTGACACAGGTGCTTCATTCTCTATTGACCCAGGGTACCATTTAAACTTTGCCCCCTGCCCTGGAAGGAAGGAGGTTTTATTCCAGAATGTTCCATGTTCCCAGGAAGGAGGACATCTGGAGACCAGCTTTGGACTATTGTCAGCTCCAACACCTTTCTCAAGGTCCCCTTCTTTTGGATGTTGTCTTTTCAAACCTTATTTCCTGGTCTTCATTCCCACGCCTTTCTGGTCTCTCTGGATTTCAAGAATGCCTACCTTCATGTTCCTACGTTTTCAGGAAATTTTTGCATTTGTCTGTTCCTTGCCTTATCAGTTCACTGCTTTGCACTTTAGCCTCACTACTGCCCCAAGGGTATTCACTAAATGCTTCTGTACTGTCATTGCATGTTGCAGGATGAGAGAGGGGTTCAGATCTTTCCTTATTTTGGATGATCTGCTCATTCAACCTTTGTCCTCCGAGGCTCTGCTTTAGGATCTCCAGTGTACTATTTCCCTGCTGCAGAATCTGGGGTTCACCATCATCTTTCAAAAACCTGTTTTGACCCCTTCTCAGGATCATGTTTTCCTTGGTTGCAGGATCCAGACCATCTCCATGCTGGCATCTATACCTGCTCCCTAGACCCTGTCTCTGATTGTCTTTTTCCAGTCTCTTCTTCCGTCAAGGTCCTTGGGCTTATGGTTTCTACCATCCCCATGCTGTCACTGACCAGGCTTTATATGAGAAAGCTTCAGTGGTTTCAACATTGTCATCCCCTGGACTTCCTAGTTCCCTTCCTTCCTTGTCTCAATTTCAAGCTTCAGTGGTGGAGTCGTCAATTTTCTCTCAATCTGGAGCTTCTCTCCAGTCTCCCATCCTGACTGAAGAGCTCTTTACAGATGCCTCAGATGGGGGTGGGGATCTCTCTATGGCTCTCTTGGGTCTTCATCAGAGGTCAGATCACATCAACATGAAGGAGATGAGGGCCCTTCTTCCAGCCTTCAGGTTTTCATACCATCTTTCATCCTGGGCCCCTCAAAGTTTTCACAGACAATACCACAGTGATGTGGTACATTAACAGGCAAGGGGGTGCAAGGTCCTGACTCCTTTGCAGGCTAGCTCTTCAGGTCTGGGATCTAGCTGTCTGATTTGAAGTGACTCTTCAACTGTCTACACTCCCTTGGAGCACAGTTTAGTGGCAGACTCTTTGAGCAGGTCCAACATACAAGCTCAAAAATGGATGCTTCACAGAGATGTGTTCATAGACATTGTCCTTTGGTGATGTATTCCTCAGGTCGATCTTTTTGCCACCCTTCTGAATAGACAACTTCCTCTTTTCTGATCCAGAGTTCCAAGTAAACTGACTTAGAAAGTGGACACCCTGTCTTTTCATTGGAAGGGGATGTTAATGTATGCCTTCCCACCTCTTCCCCTACTTTGGAGAGTGTTGCACAAGTTCAGGCAGATCTCTCTCAAAATCTTGTTGGTGACTTCCTTTTGGCCTGACAGCATTGGTTCTTCTTTTCTCACTTGCCCAGGGGCAATCACCACAATTTACCTCACTGGGTGGACCTTCTCACACAACACAAGGGGATTCTCTTAAGCATCCTTACTTGTCCACTCTTCAACTGATGTTGTGGATGATAGCGTTTTGATCCCTTTTAGGCACTTTTTTTCTGAAGATACATTGAGTCCTGCAGGAGGCCAGGAAGCCCACTACTGGTAAATCATATTTATCCAAATGTAGAGATTTTCTGTCTGGTGCCTCTTGCCATTAGGATGCTCTATCTGTGGAGGTTCCTCTGGTCCTCTCTTATTTGTGTGAACTGTTCCATGCTGGGTTGGCATATTCTTCAGCTAAAGATCTCCTGTCAGCAATTAGGTTCATAGATGTTTACTAGGTTATTGACCACAAGGGCCTTTTTAAGCCTAGCCATGCATACCAAATATCGGAAAAGTTTTGGTACCCTTGATAAGTGTAAGCTGGGGCATGGAAGGAGAAACATTGACAAGCAGGGACCTGAATCATTTACAGGCTCCATGTGTGCATTAAAGACATAGGTTCCAAACCAGGAATGGATTTCCTGTTCTTCCAGTTGTTTCAGTTACACATTAATTGGGTTAGGGAGGAACTCTGCTTCACATGGATGGGGAGCCTGTTCCAGAGACAGGATAGTCTGCGGGATACATACCTATCTCGCCAGGATTTCCTATTAACATTTTAATTTTTCATTTTCTTTAGATACATGGTTTCATAAGTTCATAGCTAATTACTAGGCTAGCTTTCTTTACAGGCCATTCTAAGCCTAGCCAGTTTCCTTCCCAAAGGTGAGAATCAAACACTGTACCTTATGGCTGTGAGTCAAACACCGTAACTAGTATACAAAACCCCAGTCATTACATTTTATTTACATTTTCTAGTGATTGCTTTTTGGCAGACATTATTTTATTTTATTTATTTACTTATTTTTCTGGGGTAGGGCACTGATCATCCATGGACCTTCTTCAGACTCAGCCCGGGGAGTGATATCGGATTAAATGACTTGCTCAAAGTCGCAAAGTTAAGCAGTTGAGGCTGAGGGAATTAAACCTTGCACGCCTGGACCACAGGAAAAAGCTCATTAACAGCTCCTTAATCCTCTGTGCCAACTGCCCTTGAATCTTCCTGTGGTCTCTAGATTTGAGCTCAAATATTTTCTTAAAGGTGTCCTTTATGTCAGGCTTCCCAGAAAGCCTGTTCCACCTTCCTTGGACCTCAGTTTTGTGCTTGAAAATTTGACCCAGCCTCCTTTTGAGCCTGCTGCTTCAGCTTCCTTGCAATGTACTTGGAAGACTGTTCTTTTGGCTGTTACTTCGGTCAGGAGGGTTTCTGAACTTCAGGCTGTCAAGCCTGTTCCTCCTTTCTTAGTTTTCCACAGGGGCAGGGTGTCTGTCTGTACTAATCCTTCTTTTATGCCGGAGGTGGTTAATGAGTTGTCCCTTAATCAGTTTATTCATTTCCCTTCCTTTTTTCCTTTTCCAGTGAAAAAGCTCTTCACACCTTGGACTTGCAAAGACAGCTCAGATATTATTTGGTTAAAACCAAAGTTATTCACAAATCCGAGTTGCTTTTTTGTTTCTTTTCATCCAAAGTCTTTGGGTTTAGCTGTTTCTAAGCAAACCATCTCTTCCTAGATTTCTAGAGCCATTTCTTTTTGCTATTTTTTTCTTTTTAAATGTCTCTCCTCTTCAGTAAAGGCTCACTGTGCCAGAGTTGTTGCTTCCCCTGGTGCTTTTTTCAAGGGGCTTATACCAGTTCCATCCTTGAGGCTGATACTTGGCTTCTGTCCATACCTTCACTAAGCATTGTAAGTTGGATGCTATTTCCGGGGCTAGGGCTGGCTCTGCCAGGGCTATCCTGCATGTGTTTCTTGAGGGGTCT
Source organism: Protopterus annectens (assembly GCF_019279795.1). Lineage (NCBI taxonomy): Eukaryota > Metazoa > Chordata > Ceratodontiformes > Protopteridae > Protopterus > Protopterus annectens. The sequence continues at coordinate 592,786,716 of NC_056743.1, read as the reverse complement.
TCTGTGCCATCCTCCTCCCAGGTTTCCTCTTGAGCTTTTGTACTCTCACTTATGTAAGGAATACTGCAACAGTGACATGGAAGGACATAGTACAATTGTGTAAAATCTTACCATAACAGTAGATGTCCTTCTCTTTACTGTTGCAGTATTCGCTCCCTCCCTCCTGCCCCATCTGCTCTAGCCTGTTCTTGACTTCCTTGCTGAAGAGTTCCTCTCTCTTTTCTTTTTTTGGATGCACATGTTCCTCATGGTCCTTAAAGACATTCTGTTCCTCCTGGGGCTTTTCAGTTCTGATGTGTGTGTCCATGTGTCACCTTTATGCCCTACACTTTGCGCAGGGAACATACATGTGACATACGGTGCCTGTAAATACTAAAGGCCATAGTATACTGGCCGGATTTTGTGCTATCCTTGGCAGGAGATCCCTTATGCAAGGAATACTGCAACAGTGAAGAGAAGGACATCTACTGTTATGGTAAGATTTTACATAGCTGTACTATCTGATGTCTTTCTTGGTCATTCCTCATCCGATGGATCTCTGATCCAACCTTGGATATGACGTCAGGTACATGTTCATCGTGTTTCACTGTTGCAGTCCTTACAAAATGGGTTATCCGGCTGGCGGTAACCCACAGTCGGCCAGAATACCAATGGTATATGACATCGGCTGCCTTCGGTTTAGGCCTGATGTCAGGACATCAGGTACAAAAGAAGGCAGCTGACGCCATTTCCTCAGTCTTTCTTGCCACGGAGCCCAAAGCAAACGCATTTTGCACAAGTGTCGGTCGGCCGAGTACCTTCTTTTTGTATTCTGACTGCTTAGTTGAAGACATCCTCAGATAAGTACCCCATTGCGGACCCTCTTTTCTTGCTTTAACGAATGTCAGAGAAAGTTAACTGTCTTGCCTGTGGAAAACAGATTCTGCACTGTGATTTTCACTCTTGTTGTATTACTTGTTTGGGCCTTGAGCACGACATCCCTAATTGTGTTCTCTGTGCTTCTTTCAACCCACATAACATACGCCGTAGAGCTAGGATTTTATTCAAGCATTTCGGAGTTTGGCCTAAGTTCATCAGTATGGTGTCTTCTGGTCTGCCGACTTCTGATGTTCCTAAGAAGCGCAAGGTTAAGGACTGCGACAGGCTTCGGGTCAAATTAGCTGATGACATCCCTGTTAAGTTAGTTGTCGGCCCAGCGGAAGTCAATGGGGTGCTTTCTTTGCCCCAGCAGTCCGTGGATGTTCAGCAGCAGGCATCTGCGGAGTCCTTTTCTGAGTCCTCCATATCGCAGGCTTCCACTTCGTCTTCTGACCCTCTGCCAGTCGCCACCTCTGATGGATCCAGAGCCGCTAAGCAGGCACTGGCTTCTGAGGCCTCTTTTCTCCGCCCGGAGACCAGATCCAGACCGACAACATTGATTCAGACTTCTGCGGTGGCTAGGCCTCCCGAGTCCCTCCGGCTTTCTATCCGGAGTCAGCCTCCCCTCAAATGCCTCAGGCTCAGATGGTTAAAATGACTAGTGATCTCTTGACCCTTATCAAGGGCTCTCAGCCACCTCCATCTAAAAGGATTAGGGAATTGTCCCCAGAAGCTTTCTCTGCCTCAGAGGTTTCCAGCAACTCTACTAATGAAGAGGGAAACTCTCCTCTTTTTTTCTGGTTTTGAGGATTCTGATGCAGAAAACTCCATCCCTTCTGCCTCCCCTCCAGAAGATCTTTCTTTTGGAGATACTCTGAATACTCTTAGGGAGCATTTCAAATGGGAAAGTCAGGACTTTCCTCAGTCTAAGAAATGGATTAGAGAATTATTGGATTTGCCACAGCATAAGCCTTTGGCTATCCCTCCGGTTTTGGAAGTTGTTGATAGTTTTCATTGAGAATTCTTTGACTCCCAATTCTGTTCCTCCTGTCCCCAGAAAGCCTGACAGGTATTGTAGAGTTCCTGATTCTCATCAGTTCCATTTCAAGAATCCTACTGCTGATCCAGAGATTATTTGTCAGGGCCCTAAGGGTGTTAAAGCCACGGCTGCTAAAAATCCTGTTTCTTCTGACAGGGAATCTAGGGCCTTGGATAGATGGGGTAAAAAGGTTTATACTTCTTCCACCCTGGCTATTAGGTCTGTTAATTGTCTTTTTCATATGCTTAAGTATCAGCAGCATACTTTGGAGGCTAGTAAGACTAAAATTGCTGGTGTTCCTTCCCTGATGGAGAGTAAGGACATGCATGATTTATTGAATTCTGCCACTGTTGTCACTAAACATTCTTTACATTGTGGTTTTGACTCTTTGGAGACTTCTTGCAGGGCAGCAGCCACTGGTTCTGTCATTAGAAGACATGCTTGGCTCATGGAACAGCCCCTTTCTGAACCTGTCAAGTCTAAATTACTGGATGTACCTTTGCACAAGGACAATTTGTTTGGTAGCAAAGCAGAAGAGGTGTTGAAAAAGTTGGAGGATAAGGCCAAATCTATGCAAATTAAGGACTTTCTGCAAGTTCAGCCTCCTCGTTTTAGTAGACATTACCCTTCTAAGAATTGGACTTTTCCTGACCCTAGTAAACAGTTGCACTAGGTCTAGGGGTTACAAGTCTTCTAGGGGACAGACTTCCACCCCTCAAAAGGCTAAGCACTGGCAGACTTCCTCTTCTAAATCGGGGAGTTCTAAGCAAACTTCCCAAAGCAAGCATTCCCAATGACTGTGGCCTTCCCCTGCCTGCCTCTGCAGGCCCAGGGTTTCCTTTGTGGGGAAGGTTAGCCATGTTTGCAAATGTCTGGTTCACCATCACAGACGGCAAATGGGTGCACAAAATTGTATCCCAAGGCTGCAAGTTCTTCTATCACTCCTTCCCTGTCCACCAAGGATACCCAGATATCCCCCAAATCAAAGGGCAGAAGAAGAAGAAAAACAAGTTTCTTCTTTACTAAACCGGAGAGCAATAGAGCCAGTTCCTGCTCTACCGATAGGCCAGGGTTTCTACTCAAGGGTTTTCCTGGTTCCCAAAAAAAGGGGGCACCTGGCACCCTATTCTGGATTTGTCCATTCTAAACTTTTCTGGTTATTCCAAATTCAAAATGCTCACTCTTCAGCAGTTGCTGCCAATGCTGGCCAAGGATTCCTGGCTGGTGACTTTGGATCTCAAAGAAGCTTATCTGCACATCCTGATAAGGGAGAGCTGCAGGCATTTCCATTGCTTCGGGGTGGGGAACAGGCACTTCCAATTCTCTGCACTGCCCTTTGGCTTATCTACTGCTCCCAGAGTTTTTACCAAATACATGGCTCCAGTCATTGCTTTTTGCAGGCAAAGAAACATTCAAATTTACCCTTACTTGGACAATTGTCATATTCAGGTAAACTCTCCAGAGCAACTTCTAAAGGATATGGACTTTGTAAAGAACCTTCTCACCTCTTTGGGCTGCACCATCAATGAAAAGAAGTCAAAATTGGTACCCACCAGGGAGATTGTATTCCTGGGAGCAAGCTTGAACACAGCCGTCCAGATGGTATTCCTCCCTCAAGAGAAACAAATGGATCTTTCTAATTACTTCAAAAATTTAGCAAGCATGACCCAGCTCTCTGCAAGGCAATTCCTGCCAGCCCTGTGATTCATGGCTTCATGTATTCTGATGATTCCCTATGCCAGACTGCATATGAGAAAAATAAAATGGTACCTCAAAAACCTTTGGTGTCAATACACTCAGGATATGGACTTGATACTTCCTCTGATTCCCTGCCTGCAGACGTAGTTCCTTTGGTGGGCAACAGCCTGTGCACAGAACAAAGGCCTGCCTTTCTATCCACCTCCTGCCAGCCAGAGTGTCCCCACAAATGCCTCAGACTACACTTGGGGAGTACATCTAGAGGGAAGATGCATTCAGGAGACTTGGAACTCTCAACAGGTTCATTTGCACATACATCTGAAAGAACTGATGGCAGTCCAGCAGGCCTTAATGGCTTTCAAACATCATCTCTCTCCTGGTACTCTTCTGGTCAGGACAGACAACACCACAATCATGTGGCACATCAACAAGCAGGGAGGGACGCACTCTTACCCCCTGTGCAGACAAAGCATGATACTATGGTCCATAGCAGCTTCCATGGGCATTCATCTGACAGCTCAGTTTCTTCCAGGAAGGCTCAACACCTTGGCAGACTGGTTGAGCAGGCAGGTCCTGGACCCTCACGAGTGGCAACTAAACAAGACCATCTTCTATTGCATCATTCAGCGTTGGGCACTCCCCAGATCTCTTCCCATCTCCACCCAGCCACCTTCTTACAACCTTTTGCACCAGGGATCATCACAACAAAGCTTGGAAGGTGGATGCTCTGTCCTTCCCCTGGACTCAGCTCTTGATCTATGCATTCCCTCCTCTGCCTCTTCTTCCCAGAGCGCTGTTAAAGATAAGGGACGAAAAACCAAGGGCCATCATCATAGCTCCAGACTGGCCCAGACAACATTGGTATCCACTACTTCGCAGCCTCTCCCAGTCTCAACCTTGGAATCTTCCCCTGATACCAGATCTCTTGGTTCAGGGGGGGGGGGGGGATTCTGCATCCTCATCTTCAGACTCTGCATTTGGCAGTTTGGCTCTTAATTTATACCTTTCCCAACAAGTGGTTGAGGTATTTCGTGAGGCCAGGAGGCCCAGCACTAGGAAATCTTACGCAGATAAGTGGAAAAGATTCTCCATTTGGATGCATATTAGAGGGGGGGAAGACCCTTTTCAACCTACTCTTCCTCTTGTTCTCGACTGTCTGGCAGGCTTGCTTAATGGTGGACTTTCCTTTTCTTCTATCAAAATCCATGCTTCAGCTATTTCTACTCATTGTTCCTTTGAGCATCCCATTTTCTCTCATCCCTTGATGAAACAGTTCCTTAAGGGAGCTAGCAATTTAAAGCCTCCCAGAAGAGCACCTACCCCTGCTTGCCATCTCAGTTTTATACTTGAGAAACTTACTCTGCCTTCTTTTGAACCACCTGCCTCAGCAGACCTGAAGTTTCTCTCCTGGAAAACTGCCTTCCGTTTGGCTATTATTTCAGCTAGAAGAGTTTCTGAGCTGCAGGCCTTAATGGCAATAGAGCTTTTTATCATCTTCCATGTGGATCGGGTTTCTCTTCGAACTAATCCCTCCTTTATGCCTAAGGTGGTTTCTAGCCTAACTCTTAACCAATCTATCCACCTGCCTACCTTCTTTCCTATTCCTCAGAATAAAGGTGAAAGGTTACTGCATTCCCTGTATGTGCATAGACAGCTTAGATTTTACCTGGACATTACTAAATCTTTTCGAAAGTCGGATCTATTATTGGTCAGTTTTGCTCCTGGAGCTGAGGGCAAAGCTATTTCTAAACAGACCATTTCTAAGTGGATTGCTCATTGGATTCATTTTTGTTATTTACAGCATGGCAAGATTCCTCCTCTGAGTATTAGGACACATTCTACTAGGGCAGCCTCTACTGCAGCAGCTTTTTTAAGAGGTGTACCTACTAGAGACGTACTGGAAGCAGCTACATGGACTTCTGTCCACATTTTCACTAAACATTACAATTTACCCTTGTTTTCTAAGTCCAGGACTGGCTTTGCCACTGCAGTGTTGCAGGGCATCCTTACCAAACCTTAAACAGTGGGTGTTCCTCCTCCCTTTTGTTTTTTGGTTTTTTTCTTGGGCTTTGGGAATCGACCCATTTTGTAAGGACTGCAGCATAGTCCAGTTGTGTACACTTAACATAAATGTAGATGTTCGAGTGTATTCACTGTTGCAGTCCTGGTTCCCCCCTTTTTTTTTCTAGGGCACAGACTGGATTTTTCATTTCCTGGTCTAACCTTTTTTTGGGTGTTCCTGACAGTTAAGGCAAGAAAAATTGAGGAAATGGCATCGGCTGCCTTCTTTTATACCTGATGTCCTGACGTCAAGTCTAAACTGAAGGTAGCCAACATCATATACCAAGGACTTTGGTATTCTGGCCGACTGTGGGCTACCAGGAGCCGGATAACCCATTTTGTAAGGACTGAAACAGTGAATACACTCGAACATCTACATTTATGCTAAGTGTACACAACTGTACTTTCTAAACACTTGGCTTCATAACTCAAGCTCCTCCCCTTACCCATAATCCTGCTGTCTAGCTAGAACTACCTCAGAACCTCGGATCTCGTTTGCTGCTTCAGCAAATGGATGTGACCTACCATAGCTTAGGCATTAGTGGAAAGAATAAGTGCCTTTTGTCAGATAACTTTAGTATTCTGTCTTCTTGTTTGTGCCTCCTCTTTTTCTGTTAGTTAATATATAGTCAGATAAAAATTAAAAAGTGTTTTACTTCTGTCCTGTCTCTTGAACTTTAGGCCTTGTGCCTTGGTAGTGTTTTCCCACTTTCTAGTGTTACCTATCATAGGTACTTTATTGCTATTGCTAGTATTTATTCTCTAATTTGCTACCATTGTTGGTAGGCTACCCCCTGTTTTTCTATCTCTTCCTTTGGGTCCTTCTGTTCTTCAACATATCTGATAAAGCCAGCCGGCTTCAAAAAATGCACCTCCTATGAGCATAAGATCCCTAATTCTGATACCCACCAAGAGTGTGTTTCTTGTTTGGGCTCTGCCTGTTTCCATGTTGACTGTGAGATTTGTGCAGGGTTTAACCATCAGGCTTCAAGTGAACACCGCAACAAGCTATTTCTCAAGGCTTTAATACCCTCTTCCTCTTCTGGAGCTTCCCCTCCTTCCAAAAAGCCTTCCAAGAAGACTAAGTGGGATTCATCAACTAAGGGTAAAGAGGCTAGGCAATGATCCCCTGATCATTCTCCCTCTGCTGTTTTGGTTTTGGATCCATCCAAAAAGGTCTCCAAACCTTCAGATCCATCTGGCCCTTCGGATCCATCAAGTTCAAAATCAAAATTGCAGGCTTACCACTCCTCCACTTTCACCCCCTTGGAGAGCTCATACCTATTCAGATCCTTTCTTTCTATAGGATACCCTTTGAAGAACTTCCAGGCCACCCTCTACCTTGCTATCTCTCAGGTTGTCTTGGAGCTTAACTGAAGTAGATATTAAATAGGATAATGAAGTTTCTCTGGGCCCAGTTTTACTGTTTCCATCTCCATCTCCCATCAGATCCACGAGCCTGCCACCAGTCCCTACCCAACTGTTGACTCCTACTCCAATCTTGCCTTCAGTTTTGGAGACATTGGACCCAAGAGGTCAGAGTTTGTCTGCATCAGATCTGAAGGCCTGGCCTTCTTTGACTCCGTCAACGTCTGTAATCCAGTCGGTGCCAACTTTGTTGGAGCCAGAGGGATCTCAGAGCCAAAGCATCAGTGCCGGATCCAGGGGGGTTGGTTTCAACTCCAGTGCCCTCAGAGCTGTCAATTCAACTTGAAGCCTTGGCATTGGACATCTCAGGTCTGACTTCTGCCTCAAGGCAGAGTCAATGGGGATGCTTGGAGCTATCCTGGGCAGTTGTACTTGGCTCCTACAAGATGGCCCTTGCTCATCCTATGTCTTCTGCCTTTAGACAAGAAGTATCTTTATTAAATTATCATGTATAAGTTCGTGATAATATATCTATTGTAAGTTTAAACTCTTTCTGTATTACTGTAACTGTATCTGGGGTTTTCTCCTTGGGTCTCCACTGAAAATGGGCCCTTCTCTCAGTTGGACCAACCCGGTTAACAAATGACAATAAATGAAATATGACACAGGCAGTCATACTTTTATATAAATGAAAACAAGCCATATTGATATTTTAGTTGCAAACATTATACATAACAAACCATACTGATGTAATTTTATTTGCAAATATTATACATCACTTATAATCTGTCCAGTCATTGTCAGTCAGACATTACATACTTCATTCAAATCCTGCCTTCTTTTAAACCTCATTCCTCCTGTACATGTATTGTTCCCACAGTTCCCATTTCTTCTGTGTAATTTGCTCCTTCCCTTGTCTAAAGATCCCATTTCCCATTGTGTTATCTCTGTTACTATAGTCACTATTTCTAGTAAAGTTGGTTTAGACTTTGATTTCCATTTTCTAGTAACTGCTTTTTTGGTAGCCATCTTAACTATACTCAGCAATGCCTTACTATATTTAGGCAATTCTGATTCTGTATCATAGCTCAAAAAAATTATTTCCTTAGTTACACCAGTTTGCTTACCCAATATCGCTAACACATCAGTTTGCAGGGAATATTTAATGTTTGCCAACTCATTACACTCCCAGAAAATATGTTCCTAATGGCTTCTTTCTTCCCCATCACACCTCCAACATTTGCTGTCTACCTGAGGAAAAATTCTTTGGACTCTACTTGGGGTATAAAAATACCTATGTAGACACTTCCAAGCAAAGATTCTAAATTTTCTAGACCCCCCCATTGTTTCTTTGTGACTTGCTTAATCAGTCTCTCTTCCCAATCCTTTCTAACCTCTTCTGATTGATCCTTATAGTTATTATCCAGTATTTTATATGCTGTACTAATTATTCCTTTTTTACCAGCAGATTCTGTTATATATTCTACTAAAAAACTCTACCAGTGCTGGTCTAGGGCGTAGGATCCCCCTGTTTATTTCTCTGTGCTTATACTCTGATATCAGTCATTGATATGCAAGGCAATCCATAACTTGCAGTCCAAATAAATTCTTGTTCTCTTCCCATTCTATTTCTTTTCCCTAGCTAATGATTTGCTCCCTGCCTCAAAATGTTCCACGGCACTGAATACCAGGTATAAAATATCATCATCTGCAAATAGAGCTAGTTTTCTTGACTACCATACCAATTATATCTTTGAATTTCTAAGGCTGTTATTTTCTTTGCCAGTGGTTCTAAATGTAGTGCAAATAAACGGGAAGAAAGGACATCCCTGCCTGGTTCCTCTGCTCAAACATAAATATCAGATAGGAGTCTACCCCCCTTTAATTTTCACCTCTGACCCCTCATATATCCTCCTAGTCAACCTTATCATTTTATCATGGAATGCATATGCTTCCACTTGACCTGCTCATAAACTTCCCGCTTACTCTGTCAATTGCTTTCTCTGGATCAAGACCCACCAACAACAGTGGAATTTTCTTACATTCAGCTTCCCTCTGGATCATCAGTGTTCTGTTAATATTGTCAAATGCTTGCCTCCTCTCCACAAAACTACATTGAGCCATATTTATCTGCTTTGGCATCACCTTTGCCTTTCTTGTAGCCATTATAGACACAAACACTTATAATCGGGTTTAAGATTGAAATGGGCCTGTATGATGCTGGATCTGATGGATCTTTAGCCACTTTTGGTATTACAGCCACCACTGCTTTCTTCCAGGATGTTGGTGCTGCTCCTCCTCTTAAAATACTGTTAAACAAAACCTTCCAGATTTTGATAATTTTTTCCCCTCCTAGCATCCATTCTTCCACAGGAATGCCTTCTATTCCTGGGGACTTTCCTGTGGATTGGTTATACTTCACCATTTTTATCTCATCTCCAACTATCCTGTTAGTAATTGAGTTTCATCTACCTGTAACATTGGCATATTTAGTTCTTCCATAAACATTTCCATTTGTACCTTTTCTTGATTTCCATATTTCTCTGCTTTATGCAGACTTTCATAAAATTTCTGAAATATTTCTAGTACCTCTACAGGATATCGTGTTATAGGCTCCCTAAGCTTGGTGACAACCCTTTGTACTTTCCATTGCCTGAGTCGTTGCGCTAAGAGTTTTTGTGCTCTGGAGTTATCAAAAAAAAAAAAAAACAGTTGCTTAGCAGCAATCTTTCTAAACTCATGCATATTATCGAGGTAGTCCTTTATTTTCTGCTTAATATTCTGCAATTGCTCCTCTTCTGTGAGATTCCCCATATTCTGCAGTATCCTAACATTTGTCAGTCCCTCTAAGTAATTCTTGTTACTTCTTAAATATATTTCTTTCTTCTATTTCTACCTTCTTTTTAAGCTCCACTTTAATTTTATCCCACTCCCTAGCTATATTTTCAGAAGAAATTTCTATCTTCTCTAATAATACCTGAATAATTTCCACTACTCATTCCTTAAATTCCTCTCTTTTCAACAGAGAGGAGGGAAAGCACCAGTGTCTTATTTTTATTTCAGTACCCTGCATTTTTATTTTAGTTATTATTGGCTCGTGATCTGAAATAGTTATCGGATGATATTAAAGCTTTCAATTAAATGCATGTGTTCTTGGGAAATGTAAGATGTGAGAGTGTTCAATCTCGCCGTTTGTTCTTACACACGGGTTCGGAGCCGATCCTCGGCTCCGAGTCGGCCGCATAGCAAAGCTCTGCATATTAGAGAAGCTCGAGACCAGGCTATATCCCACAATCCTCCCTGCCATTACTCAGATCTAGTTTGCCGCTGCAACGGATCACATCGACGAGAGCTCTGACCAGAGAGAATTTTGTTATATTCAGATAAGATTCTTATCTTTCTAGTTTAAAAAGTTCTTATAGTTCTTGAGAAGTTAGTTTTTGATTAGTACTAGTGTGTGTGTGTGTGTGTGTGTGTGTGTGTGTGTGTGTGTGTGTGTGTGTGTGTTATTGTAATTAATCCTGTCACTTTTTCTTAGGTCCCCTTTTGTGGCCTACCTCTTCTTACCCACTTATAGCAATATATATATACATATATAAATTTTTTCTTATAGTTATTACTTATTATAGCTAGTGTTTTAAAATTTTTCATAGAGTGTCTTACTACCGGTTATGTCAGAAAAAGCCAAATCCGGTTTTAAAAGATGTCAGTGTGGGCAGAAAATGTCCATCACTGACAACCACACTTCCTGCGTCTACTGTCTTGGCCCTCTCCACCTGCAAGAGGATTGCTCTATATGCCATTCCTTCAACGGGAGGGTCATGACAGATAGACGCAGGAAACTTATAGATAGGGGACTACTTAAGCCTGCCTTCCAGGAGGCTTTGGACAAGTCAGACCAGGCTTCTAAGTCCTCGAAGGGGTTGAAGATGTCGGAGCCCATGTCATCGGCTCCGAGTTCATCTTCGAAAGTTCGTTCGCCGGTTCCACAGACTTCGGGGCCGAGCGTCGAACGTTTGTCTTTCACTGAGCCCCAGGTCTTGGAACTGGTGTCGGAGCTACCGCCACCGTCCATTCTTCGGTCGGTGCCATCTTCAGCCCCTTCGACCAGATCTTCCAGACCGTTATCCGATACAGATGTGGATCGTGTCGTGCAGAAACTTATGGAGAACACGGCCCTTTCCAAGTTGATTGCAGTTTCCTCCCAATTGGTGTTGAAACTAGAAGGCCTCCCTTTATCTCCAACAGGTCCTCCTTCGAGACCCATCCAGTCTTCGGAGCCGGGAGAGGATGAGCCAATGATAGTGGAGCCCTCGGTGCCGAAACCGTCCATTGCACAATCAACACCATTGACTTCGACTCCTTCGGAACCTGTAGGTGAGTCGCGGAGTCGACTATCTCTCCTCGGTTCTGGGACCGAGAGTCGTACCGACCTTTCGGTGCCGACTCTCCCTCTCGGGGCCTTGGCGCAGATTGGCTCAGCTCCGTCCTCGGGGTCGAGGCCCACGGCCCCCATGTCTGAGCTCCTTCCATGTTCTTCGGAACCGGAGGAGTCCTCGGCCCGGTGTTCAGGGGTTTTTGACCTTATGAGGAAGGTTTTGTCTGCACAGACAACCACTTCATCGGAGGCGTCTTCTCCCTCCCCTAAGGGGCCGCTCTCTGTTTCTGCCCCCATGACCCATCCAAAGCATAGAGCACCATTGCCTCAGCCACCCCCAGAGGGTGCCTCCTGTTCCTCGGAGGCCTCACCGGAAGCCCCCTCCGATGAGGTTCAGAGGAAAAGACTGTGCAAGAGGAGGCACTTGGATTCCCCGCAGGAATCTCTAACATCTTACACTGACTTGGATGAGGCAGAGGGGTCCCCAAAATCCCCCTCTGAGGATGTCTCATTTGCAGACATCTTGGAGATCTTAAAACAGAGGGGTGATTGGCAGTCCCTAGCCCCCACCGAGTACTAGTCGGTGTTGCTGAAGGCTTTTGGTGCTCAACCTTCTACCTCCTGGGTTACTCCGCCCTTCGATGAATTAATGGATTTAATTGCTCGAAGGGCGTGGGAGACACCGGACATAGTGGAACCGGTCCCTCGAAAACCAAGCAAATTTATCACCGCCCCCCAGGACAAGGTTTATCTCACCAAGGGAGTCCCTGTCGACGCGATGGTGGTGGCTGCAGCCACTAAAAAGGAGATGTCTGAGTCTTCCTCTTCTGTTCATCCTCCTAATAAGGATTCTAGGACTATGGACAGATATGGGAAGCGCGTTTTTAGTTCAGTGACTTTTTCCATGCGTTTGCTAAACTATTTGACACATTTTACACGTCTGCAGAGGGATCTCATCAAGGAGCTGGGAGATACCCTCCAGGGTAACACAGATGCTGCTGTTTCAGATAAGCACAGCGTAACACCCTTACCTCCATAGTGAACTCATCCATGAGGCTCATCTCGTATGCGGCTGAAGGATCGAGTAGAGCTGCAGCTTCAGCGATTGCTCTACGAAGACAATCCTGGATGCGGCTGTGCTCATTTGCGGAATCCTTCAAGTCTTCCTTCGCCAACGCCCCCTTTGATGGTGCCACTCTCTTTGGGCCCAAAGTGAAGGAGACACTAACTCGGTGTGAGCAAGAAGGAGAGACTCTGTCTGCTGTCGGAGTCCATTTTTCCGCTCCAACTAGACCGTACCCCAAAGGGCAACGAGGCGGAAAAATGTGGTTCCGTAAAACTCAGGGATCTTTCCAGGCCACACAGAGTGACCCCCCCCCCCAGAGGCAGAGGGGGGGCAGAAATGGAAGACGTCGCCCCGGCGGCAGAGGGGGTCCGCAGAACCAAGGCAACAGGGATCCTGTCCCTGGTAAGCCTTTACAGCACTCCTGAACGGGGGCCCGACTGTCCTGCTCTGGAGGCAGTCGGGGGGTCGCTTGGCTTTATACCCACAGGCCTGGCTAACTCTCACCTCGGACTCTTGGGTAAAAAGCATTGTAACCAGAGGATACAAAATCCCCTTCATGTCAACTCCACCCCAACAAAGAAGGTTTCCGGATGTGCCACCCCATCTGCGAGGCCCAGCAGCAATAGAAATTTCAAAGCTGCTCGAAAAAAGAGTCATCCAGCCAGTCCCGGCGGACCAAAAAGGATCCGGAACTTACTCAAGGTTCTTTCTAGTTCCAAAAAAGACAGGGGACTGGAGACTGATTTTGGATCTCAGCAATCTCAATACCTTCGTGAAGAAGGAAAAGTTCCGGATGGTCACGCTTCAATCGATCCTTCCATTTTTACAGAAGGACGACTGGATGTGCTCGATAGATCTCAAGGATGCGTACTACCACATCAAAATGACCAGACCGTCCAGAGATCACCTGCACTTCCGGCTGGGAGCCAGTCACTTTCAATTTCGAGCCCTGCCCTTTGGGCTCACCTCAGCCCCCAGGGTATTCACCAAATGCATGGCAGTGGTAGCGTCTCACTTGAGACGTCTAGGATTCCGGGTGTTTCCCTATCTGGACGACTGGCTCCTCACCACCACCACCGAGTGTCACCTCATACAAGCCAGAGACTACACAGTCAACCTTTGTTCCCACCTAGGGATTTCCATAAACTTCGAAAAATCTGCCTTACTGCCCTCAAAACATATTTCGTTCATCAGAGCAGACGTAGATACACGTTTAACACTGGTAAAGCTCCCTCCAATAAGGGCTTCATCCCTCAAGGAACAGGTTCTTCTTCTACTGCAAAGCAGGAAAGCCCCGGCCAAACTAGTCTTGAAGGTTTTGGGACTCATGGCAGCATCCCTGATTGCAGTCCCTATGGGGAGATTGCACATGAGGCTCCTCCAATGGCTGCTGTTCATGCAGTGGTCGTTCCAGCAGTTACCCCTAGCGCACAAGATTCTGATAACAGATTCTTGCAAATGAGACCTCTCATGGTAGGTCTACAGTCAAGATCTCACTATGGGTCGTCCATTTGTTCTACCCAATCCGACGGCCACGATAACCACGGCCGCTTCTCTGATAGGGTGGGGGGGGGCTATTTCAGGGAAGAACAGTCCAAGGGGAATAGTCCAACATGGAGTACAACCTGCACATAAATGTTCTGGAAATGAGGGCGGTGTTCCTGGCATTGCAACACTTTCAAACCCTCCTTCCTGTAGGAACAGTAGCAGTTCAGACAGACAACATGCCTGTAGTCTGGTACATAAACAAACAGGGGGGAACCAGATCTTACCCATTATGCAGAGAGGCCATGAGAATTTGGCAATGGGCAGAGTCCACGGGTCGCTTTCTGATAGCAACGCACATCCCGAGGTCATCCGACGTCATTGCGGACAGGTTGAGCAGAGCCATCCTGTTACCTCACGAGTGGTCCCTCAAGCTACAGGTGGCAGAAAGTATTTTCCGCAGATGGGGTCAGCCTTGCTGCGATCTATTTGCTTCCCCGATGAATACCAAATGCAGAAGCTATTTTGCCCTTCTACCCCCTCCGGGGGATGTCCCCAGGGACGCACTGATACACAATTGGCCCCCGGGTCTCCTATATGCATTTCCACCTACCCCCTTGATTCCCAAATTTCTTCAGAAAGCCAGGAACCAGGAAAGGACAATTATACTCATAGCCCCATTCTGGCCTCGACAGATATGGTTCCCCTTTCTTCGAGCCCATCAAACAGAGGAACCGTGGATCCTGGACCCAGTACCAGATCTACTGACCCATTCGTCGGAGTTCCTCACCCGTCTCTTCTATCCCTCAAACTAGCAGCTTGGCTGCTCCACTTCCCTGCCTAGCCAGGTCTGATCTACTTTCTCCGGCAGTTCAACGCATTCTGGTTGCCTCTCATAAGGCTTCCACTACAAAACTCTACAGGAGTAAATGGAAACGTTTTGTATACTGGGAATCTAGCCAACACTTGGACCCCCTAGTAGCTCCTTTACATAAAGTTCTAGAATTTCTATCCATCCTTTTTCACAAAGAAGCCTCTACTTCCACACTAAGAGTACAGTTGGCGGCCATATCCAACTACCATGTTGGTGAGGACGGTTCTCCTATTATGTCCCACAGGCTTTGTAAGGCTTTTATGAAAGGATCCTTCCATCTTCGACCGCCCGTCAGAGACCCTTTATTCCCATGGAATTTAAATTTGTTATTTTCGCAACTAATGTTGCTACCCTTTGAACCAGCCTCTTCTTGCCTCCTGAAGTTTTTGTCGTGGAAGACACTTTTTCTTGTAGCTGTTACTTCAGCTCGAAGAGTTTCAGAGCTGCAAGCACTATCAGTCAAAACCGCTTTACTTAATTTTCCACCCAGATAGAGTCTCCCTGCGAACAAATCCATCTTTCCTTCCTAAGGTATGTTCTGTCACGAATATTAACCAGTCCATAGAACTCCCTACTTTTTTCAAAAACCATACCAGCAAGTTGGAGTATATGCTGCACAAGTTAGATGTCCACAGACAACTAAGATTTTATTTGGACAGGACTAAAGATTACAGGAAAACAGATCAGCTTTTTGTCGCATTTGCAGACAATAAAAAGGGCATGGCAGTTACAAAACGTACACTTTCTAAATGTCTTACTGATTGTATAGCCTTTGTATATTCTAAGTCGAATCAGGCCTTGCCTACCAAACCTAAGGGCCATTCTACCAGATCCGTTTCCACTTCCTTGGCTCATGCAGCTCATCTGCCTTTGGACACGATTTGTGCAGCAGCCACGTGGTCTAAACCACATACTTTCATCGCTCATTATAGGGTTGACAAAGCCTCCAAAGACAGGACATCTTTTGGTTCCACTGTGCTTAGGAACGTTCTTCCATGAGTCACTCGGGGTGACGGAACTAGGGACGCTACCCGTGTGCAAGAACAAACGGCGAGATTGAACACTCTCACATAAAGAAGTTATGTTCTTACCATAACGTTCCATGTGGAGTGTTCATCTCGCCTTTGTTCTTACATTCCCTCCCTTCCCTCCCTCACGTGTTTGGAAGAACGAGTAGGATTAGAGTCTGGTCGACATGCCTTAACCCCTTCCGGGTATATTGTTTCTTACCTCATGGGGTATATTTTGCTACCCTTAGTTAATTTGTCAGTGAGATAGTGTGTCTGATTTTTGTGGCTGTGTGTAGCCTTAGCACCTGAGGTTTATGGTTGGTCTGGTTTGCTTGCAAACTAGATCTGAGTAATGGCAGGGAGGATTGTGGGATATAGCCTGGTCTCGAGCTTCTCTAAGATGCAGAGCTTTGCTATGCGGCCGACTCGGAGCCGAGGATCGGCTCCGAACCCCTGTGTAAGAACAAAGGCGAGATGAACACTCCACATGGAACGTTATGGTAAGAACATAACTTCTTTTTTTGTCTAGCCTAGCCCAGTTTTTGTATCTTGTAAAATAATAGGTAAATTCTCTCCAAACTCTTACTACTGAATTTACATGTTACATGACAAATATTTTCATAAACGTCTTCAAAAATCTATACTCCTTTGTTATATATTCCCTTCTGGGCCCTCCAGACACATCTTTGCTGCTGCAAATCAAATTCCAGTCCCCACCTATAAGTAATATTCCCTGCTGAAAACTGATTAGTTCTCCCAGAATTTTCTTAAGCTCCATTATAGCAGTTTTAGGTGGAATGTAAATAACATGCCAGTGTGAAATCCTCCTCCATTACCAGTAGCCCCTTAGGACTACAAATCTACCATTATTATCTCCTTTATCCTCTTCTGTCACTTTTGGAGCTCCTCTTGCAATTAATATAAGTACTCCTGTTTTCCTTTATCCCAGGTATTCCACTGAATAACTGCCCTGAAAACCTTTCTTTATTACAGTAGCATGTCCAGTTCTTTCCAAATGTGTCTCCTTTAGCATAGCCATTTGAACTGTACATTTTTTGTATAGTTCACTACTCTCATATTTTTGTATATATCTGTGAGATCATTAACATTTAAAGATAATATAGAAAGCACTATGTTAAAAAGTTATTATTCCCACCATTTATTTTTAACAGCTTTTTTGTCAAATATCTAGTTCTAGCTTTTGTTACTTGTACACACTAGTGTTTGGCAGTGTGACCTTTTATGCAGTTGTCCTATCCATTTGAGTTATGTCACATCTTATAAAATTCCTGTCTTATTGAAAGCCCTCACACAAAAAAAAAAACAAATACATCTCCAACACACCCCTAAAACCTATTTACTTAATACTAACACACAAAACTGTGTACAATCAAATATGGTAGTTTCACCTTTCTAGTAGGAAGCCTTGTTCCAAACTGGCAGCCACACTGAACCAGACAGGGGTGTCCTCTTTCCCCTTTGTTATTTGCACTATATGTAGAGCCATTGGCAACGAAAATAAAAAATTCAAGGATGTAATTGTTATTGTTCATAGGTAGGTACTAGGCTATCTGCCCAGAGGCATTTATAAGCCTAGCCAGAATGTGTTGGCTTTTGCTGCCCCCTTAGATTAGTTCCCTGTGCCTCTGACCAGCAAGAGCCACTGAAGTGATCCCCAGCATAAACTTCCTGTTTCCTATCCACTCGTCAAGGTTTCTGTTGAAGAGTGTTAGTAAAGAGCTCTGCCCAATGTAGATTGGAATCTTGTTCCAGAGCATAGGAAGTCTCTGGGACAGGAATCTATCCCTCCAGCACATCCTATTTATTGTTGTGGTGAGGTTTAGATCCCTAGAGCCCTTGGTAGTCAAGAAAAGCTGGCTGTATTTGCAGATATTATTATTTTATACCTGATAAAACCTGAAAAGGGTATTTCAGTGTTGTGCAACATTTTGAGACAGTTTCAAATCTTTTTCGGATACAAAATTAGCAAATCTAAAACAAAGGCAATAGCTGTAAATTACATACACACAAATTGGTTCAGCAGTATCCATATTTGTGGGGGCATGATAAAATGAAGCACTTGGGAGTGTGGATTAAAAAGGATTCTGGTGTGGCAGCTAAAGATATGTGGGAAGAGATAAAAAAGATAATACAAAAAATGAGAAATTGAAAGCTCTGTTATGTATAGCCAGATGCAAACAATTAAAATGTTTTTAGTCCCTTTAGTTTTATACCCAGGTCAAGCATATTTTTATCAACCAGAGGAGAAGTTGGGGATAGCAATTAATAAAGAGCTGAAGGATTTTATCTGGGAGGGTAAGATGTCAACAGTCAAGTGGGATAAGCGGATTCTTCCAACTAAAGAAGGTAGTTTGGGATTACCCAATTTGAAGGGGTATTTCAGAGCTGCACAGTTAAGGCTCCTCTACATAGCACATGCAGAAACGTATAATTCAAAATGGAAGGGGATGGTGATGAAACAAGGGAAGCTCAAGAAACAAGGAGAGACTGGGATTTTGGATGAAGTTTCTTAAGGGGAAAAACAGTAGTCATGCAGAATATTATATTCATAAAGTAGCAAAAAGTATTCTAAGGACTAAGCCAACACGGAAATGGAGAAAGAAGATTCTGCCAATAGGGTTGACTGCAGTTAGTGGTGCAGAGACTAGACAAGAGGGCCCTGGAATTTTCTGGAGGAAGCTGGCAAAGGAACCAAGGTGTTGGGAACAAATAATTAGAGAAGGAAAAAATAATAGAATGTAAAAAAGTCAAGAAGATATTTGAATTGCAGACTAGTGAGTGCCTTCCATATCGGGGATTGATATTAAAATATAGACAAAGAGAAAGATACGGGGGAATCCTAAATGAATGACCTGCACTAGTTGAGTTTTTAGTTGAATCTGAAACAGAAGCCACTGTTTGAAAAGGAATAATTTTGAGGACCATATAAAATATTTTACAATAACTATAGGAATCAATCAGAAGAGGTCAGAAAAGACTGGGAAGAGAGGTTAGATGTGCAAAAGAAACGGCCAGAGGACATACGTATGGCTCCCAAATATGCAATACAATCTAGATGATTTAGGATTCTTGCCCTGGAAGTGTTTGCATAGATACTTTTATACCCCAGGTAGACTGCAAAGAATTTTTCTTCAGGTAGATGGCAAGTGGAGATGTGATGGGGAAGAAAGAGCTAAATTGGAACATATGTTTGGGAGTGTAATGAGTTGGCCGAACTTAAAATTCCATATGGAGTACTATGTCCAGAATACTGGGCTAGCCAATAAGTGTAACTAAGGAAATGATTTGTTGAACTGGAATGCAGTATCTGAACTACCTAGACATACAAGGCCTTGTTAAGTGTAATTCTGGTGACTGCCAAAAAAAGCAATTACTAGAAAATGGAAAGCAAATTCCAAATCAACTATTCGTGTACTGAATATTGTAATAGAGATAAAATAACAGGACGTGGGAGCTTTAGAAAAAGGTAGGAGTAAATTACATAGAAAAAATGGGAATTGTGGGAACAATATATACTGACAGTGTTTTGGAGGAGGAATGAGGTTTAAAAGAAGGCAGGACTTGAATAATTTAATGTTTCTGAGATTGTAGGTTATATGACTATATATATATATATATATATATATATATATGTATGTGTGTGTGTGTGTGTGTCAATGTGAACTTGCTAAAATGGTTTGATTACTTTTATAAATGTAAGTTTGCTTATGTCAATAAGCTTTAAAAAAAAAAAAAACATGCTTTCCAGCGCCACTCTTTTTTTTTCCCCCAGTGGTGTGTAGGTGGAGAGACATGTCAGGGTCTAAGTGGAATAGAAATCCTTAAAACATTCCAGTAATCATAATTACCACATATCAGCCATTTTAAATGTTATTTTTTGGTATTGCATAAAACCAGAATAAAATTTGCCAGAATGTAGCATCTATTCTATTGGGAGTGACTGGGAAGACCCCAGTATGAAAGTATCTTTCATGACACATTTTATTTACATTTAAGCAGTTTCTTTATTGTCATATTGAAATGTAATAGCATAGTGATCATTACTTTTTTTTTTCACTGCAAGGTACAGCGTGTGTGAGTACATATTTAACTTAGTTCCTATGCACATATGTTTTCAGCTCTCTGTGTTGCTTCTAAACATTACCAAATGGAGTAATTTCATGGAAAAGCTGCTACATTTTAATATTGTTGATGTTTTTATATGTAGCAAATGCATATCACATCATGGCTGTCCTAAACTTTCCATGAGGCATATTATTGTATAGGGGCATCTAACATATATTATTAGGCATAAAACTAATATAATCCTTCAACACACAGTCAGAACATTACGTTCTAAAAAACAATTTAACTCAGAATCCTTTCTGACAGAACTGAGACAATGTGACTGGTCTCCTCTAAAATTTCTTCCTCTCAATGATGCAGTACAGTACTTCAGTTCTACATTTTTTGCTATTCTTGACCAGCACGCACCAATACGTACTATCAGGACCAAAGCCAAACCTGCCCCCTGGCTGACCAACAATACTAGACAAAAAATCACGATCAGAAATAAATCCTGGGCTAAATGGCGTAACACTAAGAATCTAGCTGACCGTCAAATCTTTAGAGAATGTAGAAATAGTACAAAAAAAGCCATCTTGACAGATAAAAGAACTACTACCTTCATCTACAACAATCATCCAAAAGTAACCTAAAAATTCTGGACCGGCATTAATAATCTTCTATCCCCAGGGCAATCTATAACACCCGACCCACAAGACTCTAACCCAGAAAATCCTACACAAACAGCTAATGCTTTCAACTCTTTCTTCACAAACAATATTCAAACTCTTGCTAGCCACCTATCTCCAGATACATCTAAGCTACTTCCATCTTTTTCTAATCCACCCCCTCCATTTCATCTACTACCTATTCCTACATCCTTTATCTCATCCTTACTTCAAAAACTTAAACCTACCACCCCCTCCGCAGACAATCTTCCTGCTGAATTCCTGCAAATAGGAGCTAAAGCCATTGCCTACCCCATTTCTATTTTGATAAATAGATCTATTAATGAAGGAACTATCCCTTCCATCTGGAAGATATCTCACATCATCCCACTACACAAAGGGGGAAACTCTACGGACTTCTCTATCGTCCTATAGCACTATTATCCCCCATTGCTAAAATTTTGGAAAAATGTATCCATAAACAACTGCTAAATCACCTTCTACAAAACAACCTACTAGCCAAGTGTCAGCATGGCTTTAGACCTTCCCACAGTACCACCACCGCACTGCTCTCATTTACAAACTCCATCAACTTTAATCGCAACAAAAATAGACTTTCATCTGCACTCTTCATCGACTTATCTAAAGCCTTTGATATGGTGAACCACCGACTACTTTTGCACATTCTGGCTTCTCTTTCACTTGATACTCCTGCCATAACTTGGTTTAAATCTTACCTTGAAAACCGACAGCAGGCAGTACTTTGGAAAAATTCACTATCTGATCATCTTCCCATCTCTCTTGGGGTGCCACAAGGCTCCATCTTAGGCCCACTTCTTTTTCCATCTTTATCAACGACTTGCAATTAGCTATCCCAAATACTATCTGTATTCAATATGCAGATGATTCTACCATTATCTGTTCATCTACCTCTCAAACAGAACTCCAGTCTCTTACCCAAAAGCCTTTAACACTGTAGAACAATGGTTCTCACATCGCTGCCTACTACTTAACCCCAAGAAAACTAAACTGCTTCTCTTCACACCCACCCAAAGGCACATCCCCTTACACTTCACTATTACATCCAATGACAATACTATAATTTCTCCTGATGCTACCACAAAATTACTAGGAATAACAATAGACAACAATCTAAACTTTGATAATCATATCAACACTACTATAAAATCAGTGAACAAAAAATAGGAACCCTCTACAGAATCAAACCCTTTCTTACTCCACTTGCAAGAACTACGTTAGCCAGAACTCACCTTATCTCTACTTTACTCTATGCTTCCCCTATATACACAAATCTGTCAAAGAAAAACCTCAACAAGCTAGTAACATCTTACAATAATATTGCTAGATTTGTTACAGGAGCCCCTTTTAGAACACATCACTGCCTGAACCTAAAACAACTAAGCTGGCTAGAACTTCCTAATCAGCTCAAACTTCAACAACTTATGATAGCTCACAAAACCCTGCACCAACCCTCCAAAACTCCTATACTCTCTTGTCACATCACACCTTACTACAATCAGAAACAGCTACGCTCTTCAAGCAAACTATTAATCAAAACCACTATATCTAAAAACTCTGCAGGTGACTGCCTGTTCTCAAACTCTGTTGGAAAAATTTGGAATAAACTACCCTCAGATATCTCATCTCTGACTTCTCTCCCACTTTTCAAAAGGAATCTAAAAGTGCATCTCAACACAAGATGGCTATGCCCCTGTAGTAACCCAGACTAATACTATTTCTTTTCTTGTCATCTGCCTTTTTTCCCCTACACACATTGCCTGTTCTCCAACTTTGGTGGAAAATATGCTATAATCAACCCTCAGATATCTGTTCCCAGACCTCTCCCCCACTTTTTAGACCCTTCACACAGTACTTCTTCAAAAGTCTATGTACTAATAACTCTACAAGTGACTGCCTATTCACAAACTCTGTTGGAAACATAATGAGACCTACTCTGTTCTCCTTTTTTCTAACTTTCCTTCTTCCCTATTTTTTCTTTTTTTCTCTCTCTACACTCCTTCAGCTTTTCTTTACCTCTCATTACACTTCAGCATTCCTCTTATAAAATTTATGTACTAATTTTTTGTATTGTAGAGTATTGTAATGTTCTTTGTGAAACACCTGACTTAGGTGTTTGCTTCTTTATTGAGGTTTTAAAAAAAAAAAAAAAAAAAAATTTATTTACTAGTTGTTTACTGTTAGTTTTATACTTGTTAGTACTTCTTTTGTAACACCTTCTGAAACCATGTAATACTCATTGGAGCTTTTCTCCCCGGGCCTCTACTGAAAATGGACATATATCCAGATAGACTAGCCCGGTCAACAAATGTAAAATAAATAAAAAAAATATATGCTGAAAAACATTAAGCATGCTAAAAATGTTATTACCGAAGAATCTGCTACCTTACCACGATAGAGTGTATCATGAAAATGTGATATCGAAAACAAGAAAGATCAGGTTCTCAGTGATCTCTGAGAAATCATTACTGACTATAAAAACAAGTTTGCAGACAACAGAGAGCAAACAATTGACTTCAGAGGTGAATGAAAATGCTAAACTTGGGTATTTGGAGGATGAATTAACTCGTAACCCTTACTTTTCCTTAGTGATGTTCAGCAATTACTAAACCTGTGTTTTCTGTTATTTGCATAGTTTGAAATCCCTTTGCATCTTTTGCAATGTTTCAACAGCTTAAGAAGCTTAGGTTTATCAATCGTCTTTTTGCAATAATGTATTTATTTTATCCGCACAAATTTCATTGGTGATTACATTTATTTATTTTGTCTTTGTTATGCATGTTATGTTGCTGGCTAGTGAAGCCAGGTTTGTCTTGTTTTAACATGTTTAAACTTTTACTAATTTAAAAGCCTCCCCCCAAGATTTGATTAATGATGAATGAGCAGTATATATAAGGTTAATGGAAGAATGTGGAAGAGACGCCTACAATAAATTAGGAAATAAAAATCAGCTAAGTCCCTCATGTTTACCAAATGCAAACTGTCATGTATTTCCCAATGACTTCATCTGTAATGTCTATTGCACACTGAAATGCTCTACCTTAGTAGAGCTGTTTCACTGATTTTAGTAGTAGCACATGCTTGGATTCTCCTCTTTCTGGCTGACATTTGATTTTGTAATTTTTTTTATTGGCTGTTGCACCATAGTTTTCATATCACCGGATGTATGTTTCAATCTTAATGGGATGACAAAGTACCTACTTGGCACTATTCTTGTCACAGTCACTGTTGTCCCCGTTGAGGAATGCTTAATATAAATAATGCTGCATAAACTTCTTTTTGCATTGCAGGTAGATAATAAAGCAGGTCAGCAAGCCTTTCACTACACCATTTCTGACATTTCCAGGGTTTGTCGGTGCATAATAGTGGCTATGTTCCCATCTTTGGAGTATTCAGTTATTGGTTTGACACCATTAATGCTTGTACCAGGTAGTAGTAGTACTTACCATCAATATTGAAAAGGAGCTGTCAAAATAGACCTCGCTAGGGAGGGAAGATGCCCTTAAAAGTCACCCCTAGAAAGAAGATAGAAGCAGCTGCGATAACATTTTATTTCATTATTTCTGCTGAAGTTCTATAAATAAAGGAACAAAGGAACTTAAACTGTTGGTGTTTTGAGTGTTGCTTCTAAGCTGGTACCCACTTTACAGAAGTATCCTAAGGGGATTTTGTTTCATTAAGTTAATTTGTTCCTTTGGTTCCATGTGTTTTTACAGCAAAACTTTTACACTATTATTTCTGTGCACAGTACACTGGGCTCTTTGTTGCCCCTATCTGTGACAATGCTACTGCAACACTTCTGTATATACATTTTTAAGGTGTATGCTGTTCAGCAAAACGGAGGTTAAGTGTTTCTCAAACTGAGCTACTATCCATTTTGCACTGGGAAGAGCATTAAGGAAAAGATCAAGTATGAACTTACACCTACAAAAGGATAAAGATCTGCTCTGTTTACATATTTGATGACTCTTTACATCTTTCTGCCTTTGACTATTCTGCTATCACTGGCAGAAATTTAAAAAATTAATTAATGTAGCAGAGGCTGGGATAGTTGAATGCATGTCCTTTTCACCCCCACCCCTCCAACATGAGGTAGATGATAGATATGCAGAGCAAGTAATGTAGATTTTTATATGTACCATAATCATGTTTCTACGTACTTTGTCAATATTCAGTCAGACCCAGAAATCTTTGTAGTGGAGCATTCCTTCCTGAGTTTTACTTAGCTCTACTAGCCAAGACTCAATCTCCCCAGAACCAAATGAATCCGCTTTAACTGCTCACTCTTCGTCATCCCCCCACCCCCACCTGGTAACTACAACTCTAAAAATTGGTAGTCAAACTTGGGATGATAGCAGTATAGTGAGGGCCAAAGCTGTGTATCTTTATCACCAGCTCCGAAAGCACTGCACTAATCTGTCAGTGATGTGCAAGTCAGAGTCCAGGTAACTGTGCGATTGATGCTATTTGCAAATCTTTGCCGGATTTACGCTGTCCTGAAAAAAGTCTGTTTTTATTAGTTGTAAGGCAAAAGCCAGGTCAATGCCTATAAGTGAGATATAAAAACCTATATCTCATTGACATTTTCTCCTGATAGTGGCTTTTTCT
The DNA here is from genome assembly GCF_019279795.1 of Protopterus annectens. Lineage (NCBI taxonomy): Eukaryota > Metazoa > Chordata > Ceratodontiformes > Protopteridae > Protopterus > Protopterus annectens. The sequence continues at coordinate 592,761,499 of NC_056743.1, read as the reverse complement.
GTTTAGTGCAGGATTACATGTTTTTTTTTTTTTTTTTATATATAGAAGAAAAGTAAGAAATAATCCCTTAGTCTGTGAAAAATTCATCCCAGATCTCCAATCTAATTATATATATATATATATATATATCTATGGGTCCACTTTTAAATTTCGAAATACCAAAATCTCGAGTTTTGAGATCCCGAACTCAGTTTGCCAACTGTGTCCCCTCATTCATCCTCTTTCTTTCATGTCCTTGAAGAACTCTTCACTTCTGTCTGACCTTGTAGATCATGTTTTTTCCCTTATGCCTGCTTGGCATCAGTCTTCCTTTACTGGGTCAGCCCTTTTGTTTGATCCTGGGCAAGAGCCAGTCACAGGAAGCATTATGTGGGCTATGGTCAAGTTTTTTTTTGATATGTCCTAACTCCCCAGTCCTCATGGCCTTCTTAATGCATGCCCGTATCTCTGGCTGCTGTGCTAACATACTGCTTGGAAGATGCATACCATTTGCTGCGACTCCTTGCCTTCACCAAGTGTTAAGTGCTGCAGTAGACTGATTTGCATCCCTCTTTCTAGGATGGGAAGCTGACAGTAGCCACTCATTCTCACCTTTCCTGTTTATTTTCACCACATCTGTTACTCATTCCTAGGTCATAGACCTTTATACTTCTCTATCACAAAACTTGCTATGTGTCTCTGAAAGGAACGTGTGCACTCATGTCATGACTGCCCCATCAGTTCTAAAATAGAATGAGGAAAGCTTTAACTTATCTTACTTTAGTTATGCCCTTTCTTCTGTGTCATATGCACCCCTCTAGTGGCTTTCCTCTGGAATTCTTCCTTCAGCCTGACACCCCTGTTTTTATATGGCTTCCAAAACAGTACTTAGTATATGGCTGACAGTTAAAGTGAAAACATTACCTCTCTGGTTCTGAAATGTATCAAATGCAGGATATAATCCAGCATTTATTTAGCTTCTGCCACTGTCTTCTCACTTTGCTGCTGGGTGGTCCTGTCCAGGTGTGATCAACACTGCCAATCCCTTTCCTGCTCTGTTGCCATCAGTTACTCCCTCCCAGATGGTATGTTTACACTAAGGCTGCCCTGACTCGGGTGCAGTGCGTTGTGTTTTGTTATGATTGCTGGATGAATATCAGTTGTTTCTCTTTGTGACATATCCCTTTATTAGCATCCACATATAAAACAAAACAAATTAATAAAGCAGGCATGTTACAGAATTATTTAAATTCAACAGATGAATCAGACTGGTACATTTTACTAATTTATTAAGGTACTTCTGTTCAGAAAGGGAGAATGCAAATTGTAAGTTGTGTAGGCATCCTCACTGAGAGTGTTAGCGGGCAGAAATTGGACTAGCAGCTGGTCAAGGTAGAGCTGAGTAGAGGAGGAGAGGTACAGATATATACTGTAATGAAGAAGCAGGTGTCAGGACAAAAGTAATAGGTTTACTGCTCCCTGCATTCTGACAGAATAACGTGTATATAGGAAGGACTGAAATTGGCTCTTCTATCAGAAGTATTAGTTCTGATACTTTAAAATATGATTCGGTCAGAAAACCGTTCGTTGAAAAACTAGTGTTAACAGCTTTCAAACATTTTTGCAGTAAGGGAGCTTTGTCCACATGCACTCTTGACATAGGGCGACTGTTCTCATTTCCCACACCATTTCCAAAATCTCTGTACCTTAAGGTCCTGGAGTATGGAAAATATTTCAGCCTCAGACAAGTGTGTGTGAGAATACACATGTGCACACACACAACACATGCACACTTCATAATCTCTAAATACTGAATTCTGGAATTTCAGATTTTCAAGACCATGAAATCGAATCCACACATCACCGAAACACCAAAACCACGAAATTTAAAACACCTAAAACACAGCACACACCAGACCACACATATACCACAACACCCACATCACAACATAAACAAAATAACACACATCCACAAACCTACAACGTAAATAAGTAGGGGGGCAAGCCCCCCACACACCCCTATTTATATATACTAACTCTGAGATCACACAAACAATAAACAAAAGCAAACACACATTCTACACTCTCTCACACATACATCACACATATCAGCACACTCACATACACTCAAACTCCCACCCAAAACCCTTACAAAACACTCACCTGACATAACACCTAAATCCACACATGGCACCTCACACCATCCACATACAATCCTGGACTTTACGTAGCATAAACCCATAACCGCAAATTTGAGATATTCGATTTTGTGATTATGCATTTTTGCTGTTTTCAGACTTCGACTTTATAGTCCCGAGATACTGACATTCGACATTTCAGTATTTCGAGATTATAAAGTGTTTTCGTATATACATATGTACACACACACACACACACACACACACACACCCTGATTTAAACATGTAGTTCCACTGTTCTGAGGATTGTAATTGCAGTTCTGGAAATTTCAATAAACAGCCCTATAACTGAAAAGTATACTTTTTCTACTTGTAATTGTCATTGTATTTCTAATTGAAACTGTGCCATATTCTAAAAGAGGTGCTCTTAGTGCAAGTCTGCTCTAATTCCGAAAGAACTGTTCAGTGTAAGTGACTTACTTTGGTGTAAGGCCTGTCTATAAACAGGCTTACTACGGGGACCAGATTCCAAAACACCTGTTCTTAGCATGTTCTCACTGTAAGTGGTTACTTAAACTGAGAGCAAGTCTTTTGGAATTGGGGCCACAATTTGTTTTCAGTTTGCTTTCTTACTGATTTTTCCTTGCACGTCTGATCTCTTGTCAGTCTGTGTGATGGCTTCTGCATTGCTTGAGGCCTTTTTGGGAATCATGTCTTTAATTCACACACCTTTAGTACACAAGTCTGATGATCTGAGCAGGTAGCTTTGTTTCTTTTAACTTATGCAAAATGCAACAATTTTTTTGGTATAAGCTGAATAAAATGATGACTGTCACTCCATTTATATCATAGCTCTGTTTATAACCCAAGGAGCTGCAGAGCATAATTCTGAAAGAGTGAGCAGTTTTTATTGCAGCACATAAACATATTTTACATATGATTTTTGCTTTTTGACCTTTGATGTTCTTCATCTCACATTGCTGCAGTCCTTACACTTGGGTAGTCCGCTGTCCTCGGTCGGCCCGAATATCAAAGTATAAGGCTGACGTCGGTCAAGGCACATTTGACTGACATCAGGACGTCAGGGTACAAATGCGCATGACCGACGTCATATCCTCAGTCTTTTTTGCCGCATGGTCCGATGCAGAAGCAGCATTGCAAGTGCCGGTTGGCGTTCTGAGATTTTTCGTTTTCGAAGTTTCAGACCGAGTCAAAGTTGGCTAAGTACCCCGTTGGGGAATATTTTAGTTTTTTCTTGCCTCAGTGGTTTACCGGATGTCAGAAAAAGTGAATAATTGCATTTCTTGTGGGAAACAGATACCACATAGAGATTATCATACTTTGTGTATTCCTTGTTTAGGGCCTGAGCACGACGTTGTTGGCTGTCGCTCTTGTGCTAGATTCAATAAACGCACTATAAAGAGAAGGTTGGATTGTGCCAGGTTAGTCTTTGGGAAGCGGTGCAATTATAAAATGCCGTCGGATGCTCCGACGCCCGATTCTTCGAAGAAGCGTAAGGACAAAGCAGTTAAGCCTAGGCTGGAAGAACCGTCTGTACCGGACGCCGGTTCTTTAGAGGTGTCGGTGGAGCTGGTGGTTCTACCGGAGATTTCTTTGGGTTCCCAGGGAGAGACTTTGTTATTGCAGGATGTGGCCTCTCAGGAGGCAGGTCAGGCTGAAGGGGCTTCTCAGGTTACTTTACTCCCCTCCCTTCCTAAGGTGGTTAGGCCCTCTCCTTCTGTTGCCAAGGCTTCTCCCAGGGGCAGGCCAGGTTTAGCTTCAGTTGGTGTCACCCCTAGTTCTTCAGGAACTGTGCCCAAGAAGCATATGCTTAAAATGGCAGAAGATTTGATTACTTTGATTAGGGGTTCTTTGCCCCCTCCTGATAAGAGACCTAGGGTGGAGCCTGAGCCAGGGAGTTTTGAGCAGGCTTCGGATGTTTCAGAGTCTTCGGCTGAAGACTTGCAGGAGTATTCTCCTTATTCTGATTCTGATGTGGATGATTCTACTCCTTCTGCTTCTCCTCCTGAGGATTTTTCTTTTTCAGAAACTCTTCATTCTATGAGGGAGCATTTTAAGTGGGAAGGCCAGGACTTCTCTGATTCCAGGAAAAGGCTTAGGGAATTTTTGTTTTTACCCCAGCATAGGCCTTTGGCTATACCTCCTGTTTTAGATGTGGTGGAAGATGTTTTTGCAGAGGCTTCTCTTAATCCTGATTCTTTGCCTCCTGCTCCTGTTAAACCTGATAGATATTACAGGGTGCCTGAAGCTCATAAGTATCTTTTAAGAGTCCTAGGGCAGACCCAGAAACTGTTAGTCAGGGCCCTAAAGGTGTTAAGGCTTCTGTTGTCAAGAATCCGGTTCCTTCAGACAAAGAGGCCAAGGCTTTGGATAGATGGGGAAAGAAAGTTTATACTTCTTCCACTCTAGCTATGAGGGCTTTGAATTGCCAGTTTCACATGTTAAAATACCAAAACTATCTCCTTTCACAATTGAAGTCTAAGGTTGATGCTCTGGCGGAAGGTATTGATTGTAAAGAGTTGCAAGATTTAGTACATGTTTCTGAACAGGTGGGTAAGCATTCTTTGCAATGTGGTTTTGATGCTGTACAGGCCTCGTCTAGGGTGGCTGCCACTGGGTCAGTTCTTCGCAGGCACACCTGGCTGAGGGATCAGAATTTATCTGACCATGTTAAAACAAGGATTTTAGATGCTCCTTTACAATCTGATGTGCTGTTTGGTTCTCCTGTTGAGACAGTTTTAAAGAAAATGGAAGACAAGGCTAAGTCTATGCAGACTGTTAAAGATTTTTTGCAGGTTCAGCCTCCAAAGTTTAGTAGAAATTGGCCTACTAAGGGGTGGATGTATCCTTCTTATGATTCCCAGTCTAGGGGTAGATCTAGACGTGGTAGGGGCAGAGCTCAGGGTTCTTTCAGGCCTCGAACAGGAGTTCTCCTGCACAGTCTTCAGGTGAGGGCAGGGGTCAGTCCTTTCGTAAACAGACCCAATGACCTACCTTTTCAGCTGCCAGAGCCTTCTCGTCTGGCAGCACCTTTGGGAGGAAGGTTGGCACTTTTCAAAGAAAATTGGAGTTTAATTACCCAAGACAGATGGGTATTGGATATCATACACCACGGTTACAGGTTTTATTTCCATACCTTGCCTCCTTTCAAAGGCATGCCAGACGTTCCTCCTCCACAAAGAATAGAGGCTCACAAGAAAATTTCTCTGTTACTCCAAATAGGGGCCATTCAGCCGGTCCCTATGCCAGAAGTGGGCCTAGGATTTTATTCTCGCCTGTTCCTAGTACCAAAGAAAGGGAACACGTGGAGACCAATTTTGGACTTGTCTATCCTCAACACTTATCTGGACATTCCCAAGTTCAAAATGTTGACGTTACAGCAGCTTTTACCTCTGCTGGGCAAAGATCATTGGATGGTAACTTTAGATCTCAAGGAGGCTTATCTTCATGTTCCTATCAGACTGAGTTGCAGGAAGTATCTGCGTTTTCGAGCTGGGACTTCTCATTATCAGTTCTCTGCATTGCCCTTTGGCTTATCTACTGCCCAGAGTGTTCACGAAGGTTCTGGCTCCAGTGATAGCTTTCCTCAGGTTAAAAGGAATACAGATTTATCCCTATTTGGACGACTGCCTAATTCTGGCTCAAGGAAGGGACGAGCTTCTTCATCATTTGGATTATGTGATAGCAGTGCTAAGATGCCTGGGGTATTCTGTGAACGAAATAAAGTCCAGTCTAGTACCCTCTCAAGACATGTGCTTTCTGGGTGTGAGACTGAATACAGCATCCCAGATGGCCTTTTTGACCCCGGACAAACAAAAGAATCTTTCCCTTTACTTTCATCAGTTGTCTCATCAGTCCGGGCTGACTGCAAGGACAGTCCTTCAAGCCTTAGGGTTCATGGCATCTTGTATTCTGGTGCTTCCCAATGCCAAACTGCATATGAGGAAGCTACAATGGTATCTCAAAAATGTATGGACACAGCACTGCCAGGATTTGGACACTGTCATTCAAATAATACCTTGCATTCAAAAGGAATTTTTGTGGTGGGCTCAGGAATGTCACCTAAACAAGGGACTCTCTGTGACCCGGCCAGAGGCGAGTCAGATTCTAACGACAGATGCCTCAGACAAAGCTTGGGGAGCTCATCTGAATGGAAAGTGGATACAAGACAAGTGGCCTGCCAGACTACAACATCTACATATCAACTTGAAAGAGATGTTAGCAGTCCAGTTTGCATTAATAGCTTTCAAGGATTTACTTCTTCCAGGGCAGGTGTTGATTCTAACAGACAACACAACTGTCATGTGGTACATCAACAAGCAAGGCGGAACACATTCTTATCCTCTATGCAGGCAAGCGATGATTTTGTGGGAGACTGCTCTCAGTTTACAGCTAAATCTTCAGGCAAGGTTTCTGCCGAGCACAGAACTCCTTAGCAGATGTGTTGAGCAGACAAATTATGGATCCCCACGAGTGGAAATTGGATCCTCATGTATTTCAGAAATTGACAGTGTCATGGGGAACTCCAGACATAGATCTGTTCGCTTCCCCTCTAAACCACCAGCTGCCAAAGTTTTGCACAAAAAGGTTTCATCCCACAGCTTGGAGAGTGGATGCTCTTTCTTTCAATTGGAGCAATCTTCATGTGTATGCCTTTCCGCCTCTGCCTCTCCTCCCAAAGGTACTACTAAAGGCAAGACAAGACAAGCCAAGGATGATTTTAATAGCTCCAGATTGGCCTCGACAGCATTGGTACCCATTACTGAGGAGCCTGGTACGGAAGCCTCCATGGCCTTTGCCTACGATTCCACGCCTGTTGTCTCAGGAGGACAGTCATTTGCTCAATGTCAAGCTTCACTCTCTGCACCTAACAGCCTGGCATATTCTGTTTTGAACCATAGTGGGCCTCCACTTCCACAACAAGTTTTGAATGTTATTTTGGAAGCTAGAAGGCCTAGTACAAGGAAAGTGTACGCAGACAAATGGAAGAGATTTTTATTTTGGAGTGCAGCAAAGGATTTTGATGTTTCTGAGCCTAATTTAAGTGTGGCTCTTCAATATCTTACTGAGTTACTGGACAAAGGTTTGTCCTTCTCTTCTATTAAGGTTCATGCTGCAGCAATTTCGCTCACTATGATTGTGACCCACCATTGTTTTCTCATCCTTTGTTCAAGCAATTTCTTAGAGGGGCAAAGAATATAAGACCCCCACGAAGAGCTCCTACTCCTGCTTGGGATCTCAATTTTGTGTTGGAGAAACTCACTCTACAACCTTTTGAGCCTGCAGCTACTGCTGAATTAAAGTTTTTATCATGGAAGACTGCTTTTTTGTTGGCTATTACCTCTGCAAGAAGGGTTTCTGAGTTGCAGGCCCTTATGGCAGTTGAGCCTTTCTTAATTTTCCATAAGGATAGGGTATCTTTACGTACTAATCCTTCCTTTATGCCTAAAGTGGTTTCTAGTGTGGCTTTAAACCAAACTATTCATTTGCCTACCTTTTATGCAAATCCCCAAAATAAAGGGGAAAAGATTTTGCACACTTTAGATGTACACAGGCAGTTGCGATATTATTTGGACAGAACTAAAGGGTTCAGGCAGTCTCAGCAGTTATTTGTTTCTTTTGCTTTGAGTTCTCAGGGCAAGCCTGTGTCAAAACAAACTATTTCTAAGTGGATTGGGTTTTGCATTGCTTTCTGTTATTCCCATCATGGCAAGGAAGTTCCAGCTGGGATTAGGCCTCATTCCACTAGGGCTACTGCCACTTCAACAGCTTTTTGAGAGGGGTGGCAACTAAGGATATTTTGGAGGCAGCTACTTGGAGTTCAGTGCATACTTTTCCAGGCATTATCACCTACCACTTTACTCTAAATCCAGGGCTGGTTTTGCCACTGCTGTTTTGCAGGGCATTTTGGCAGCTCCTGCTTCCTTATAATTTGGCCATCCTCCCTTTCCTCTGCTTTGGGATTCTACCCAAGTGTAAGGACTGCAGCAATGTGAGATGAAGAACATAGTACAGTTTTGTACCTACCATAAATGTAGATGTTCGAAGATCCACATTGCTGCAGTCCAATTTACCTCCCTCCTTCCCTCTGTAGTTAGAGGCGGTTGTGTGGGTTGGGTGGTCAATTGGGTGTATATTGTCTATTGTATATATTGTACATATTTTTAGTGCTAGGATGGTTGGTTGTTGGTTTGCTGTCTTTTGGTTTTGACCTTTATTTTTAGGGTCTTCTGACATCTGGGGCAAGAAAAGACTGAGGATATGACGTCGGTCATGCGCATTTGTACCCTGACGTCCTGATGTCAGTCAAATGCGCCTTGACCGACGTCAGCCTTATACTTTGATATTCGGGCCGACCGAGGACAGCGGACTACCCAAGTGTAAGGACTGCAGCAATGTGGATCTTCGAACATCTACATTTATGGTAGGTACAAAACTGTACTTTTCTCATTCTTGAAGCTCACTGCATATATTCTGTAACAATTACAAAGTACATATAGGTAGAAAAGCAGTATTTTTAAACTTCTTCCATGTGTTTTCCAAGATGTTTAAACTGTATTCAGTTCCTGATCCCTACTCTTATGAACCCTTCCAGTGGCATGCTCTTTCCTGTTAACACTGACCTCCACACCATTTATTTCAATTCACGTACTCCCATGTCATCCACCATTTGCTTTTCTACCCCATCGTTCCAACAAAAGTAACTCCATTCTAGTTAAATTCTAGCTCCATCTGCACCACATCCCTTTATTGTAGTCATCCAGCTTCCCCCTCTTCAGCTTCAGTAGTCTCTGCTCCCCAATGTCTTTATCTGCAGACCATTGCTCCCTCACCTCCCTCTACAGCTAGCTTAACCACTTCTTGATTTCATTTACATTACCTCTTCCTTAAACTTTCTCACTTTCAACTTTGTGCAGTCTTTCTCTTTGCCTATCTTGCCATTAGCTTTGCTCCTGCCTGTTTCTGCTGTTCTTTCTTTCGTCTTCCACCTTTTCCCAACAGCCACTGTTGTATACTTTGCTTAAACTCCTGTCACCTATATACTGCCTTCTGCTGCAACATCCTGACTGTGCTGCACTTCAGCCAGGCATGCAGATTATTTTCACCCTCATTCCCAAAATTGGTAGTTTCATGATAGCCTGTCAGTTTAAAGATTGTGCGTGCACTGATATAATTAGGTTTATCTGTTTTAAAAAATTAGTTTCTTCACTAGCGTCTTAACTTGCCTGTGCTTTTTATAATTTAACTCCTTGTTCTCATTTTTCTTTAAATGAAAATCTCTTCCAGAGATTCCCTCCACAGCTGTAACATGCTCTGCCTTCATTGATTTCTCTGCAGGAAGTTCTGCCTCCCTTCTTACTTACTGATATTATATTCAGATTGGAAGGGTCAATAACTTAGTCAGCAAATGCAGAAAGACGTATTGAGACAGGTTTTGCATTGGGCAGATGTTCTTCGTCTTCCATTGCTGCAGTCCTTACTATAGGGTATAGTCCGCATCCAGTCGGCCCGAATACCAGAGTATAAGGCTGACGTCGGTCAGGGCGCATTAGACTGACGTCAGTACGTCAGGGTACTAATGCGCATGACCGGCGTCATATCCTCAGTCTTTTTTGCCGCGTGATCCGATGCAGAAGCAGTTTTGCGAGTGCAGGTTGGCGTTCTGAAATATTTCCGAAACCGGAGTTTCAGACCGAATCAGAGTTGGCTAAGTACCCCGTTGGGGAACATTTTGGTTTTTTCTTGCCTCAGTATTTAACCGGATGTCAGAAAAAGTGAATAACTGTATTTCTTGTGGGAAACAAATACCTCATAGGGATTACCATACATTGTGTATACCTTGTTTAGGGCCTGAGCACGACGTTGTTGGTTGCCGCTCTTGTGCTAGGTTTAACAAACGCACTATTAAGAGGAGGTTAGACTGTGCCAGATTAGTGTTTGGGAAGCGTTGCAATTATAAAATGCCGTCGGATGCTCCGACGCCCGCTTCATCCAAGAAGCGCAAGGACAAAACAGCGAAGCCTAGGGTTGATGAACCGGCAGTCCCGGACGTCGGTTCTTTAGGTGGCTCAGTGGAGCCGGAGGTTTTGCCAGGGGTTTCTATGGAGTCTCAGGCAGAAACTTTACTGTTACAGGATGTACCCTCTCAGGAGGCAGGCCAGGCTGAGGGGGCTTCTCAGGTAACTATTCTTCCCTCTCTTCCCAAAGTAGTTAGAGCCTCTCCTTCTGTTGCCAAAACTTCTTTTAGAGGTAGGCCAACTTCAGCTTCAGTAGGGGCTTCTCCTAGCCTTTCGGGTTCTGTACCTAAGAAACATATGCTTAAAATGGCAGAAGATTTGATTACTATGATTAGAGGTTCTATGGGCCCTCCTGATAAGAGGCCTAGAGTGGAACCAGAGTTTGACAGTTTTGAACAGGGTTCAGGGGCTTCTGAGTCTTCTGCGGAAGATTTGCAGGAGTATCCTCATTATTCTGATTCTGATGTGGATGATGCCACTCCTTGCTTCTCCTCCTGAGGATTTTTCATTTTCAGAGACTCTGCACTCCATGAGGGAGCACTTTAAATGGGAAGGCCAGGATTACTCTGATTCCAGGAAGAGGCTTAGGGAATTCTTATTTTACCCCAGCATTGGCCCTTAGCTATACCTCCTGTGTTGAATGTGGTGAAAGGTGTTTTGCAGAGGCTTCCTGAACCCTGATTCTTTGCCTCCTGCTCCTGTTAAACCTGATAGGCACTATAGGGTGCCCGAGCCTCATAAGTATTTGTTTAAGAGTCCTAGGGCGGACCCAGAAACTGTTTCTCAGGGGCCTAAAGGTGTTAAGGCCTCTGTGGTTAAAAATCCTGTTCCCACTGACAAAGAGGCAAGGGCGTTAGATAGGTGGGGTAAGAAAGTGTATACTTCTTCCACTCTAGCCATGAGACCGTTGAATTGTCAGTTTCACATGCTGAAATATCAAAATTATCTCCTTTCACAATTGAAATCTAAGGTGGATGCTTTGGCGGAAGGTATTGATTGTAAAGACTTGCTGGATTTAGTTTATGTGTCTGAACAAGTGGGCAAGCATTCTTTGCAATGTGGTTTTGATGCTGTGCAGGCCTCCTCGAGGGTGGCTGCCACTAGTTCTGTTCTTCGCAGGCATGCCTGGTTGAGGGATCAAAATTTGGCTGAGCATGTTAAGACAAGGATTTTGGATGCTCCTTTACAGTCTGATGTGTTGTTTGGTTCACCTGTGAAAGCAGTTTTTAAGAAAATGGAGGACAAAGCTAAGTCTATGCAAACTGTTAAAGATTTTTTGCAGGTACAGCCACCGAAGTTTAGTAGAAATTGGCCTGCTAAGGGGTGGACATATCCTGCTTATGATTCCCAGTCTAGGGGTAGGTCTAGACGTGGTAGGGGCAGGGCTCAAGGTTCTTTTAGGCCTAGAACAGGGAGTTCACCTGCTCAGACTTCTGGTGAGGGCAGGGGTCAGTCCTTTCAGAACAGACCCAATGACCTGCCTTTTCAGCTGCCAGTAGATTCTCGTCTGGCAGCTCCTTTGAAGGACAACTGTCTCTTTTCAAAGAAAATTGGGATTTAATTACTCAAGACAGATGGGTGTTGGACATCATTCAGCCAGTCCCTGTATCAGAAAGGGGCCTAGGATTTTATTCTCGCATGTTCCTAGTACCAAAGAAGGGGAACACGTGGAGACTGCTTTTGGATTTATCTCTCCTCAACACTTATCTGGACATTCCCAAGTTCAAGATGTTGACGTTACAACAGCTTTTACCCCTGCTGGGCAAAGATCACTGGATGGTAACTTTAGATCTCAAGGAAGCTTACCTTCATGTGCCTATCAGGCTAAGTTACAGGAAGTATCTGCGGTTTCGAGCTGGAGATTCTCATTATCAGTTCTCTGCATTGCCCTTTGGCTTATCTACTGTGCCCAGAGTATTCACAAAGGTTCTGGCTCCAGTGATAGATTTGAAGTCCTTGTAGCCTGAAGTAAGCTATCCTTATTTAGACGACTGCCTGATTCTGGCTCAAGAAAAGGAAGACCTTCTACAGCATCTGGAATATCTTATAGCAGTGCTAAGATGCCTAGGGTATTCTGTGAACGAAATAAAGTCCAGTCTAGTACCCTCTCAAGACATATGCTTTCTGGGTGTGAGACTGAATACAGCAGCCCAGATGGCCTTTTTAACCCCGGACAAACAAAAGAGTCTGTCACTTTACTTCCATCAACTATCTCATCAGTCCGTGCTGACTGCAGAGACAGTCCTTCAAGCATTAGGGTTCATGGCATCTTGTATTCTGGTGCTTCCCAATGCCAAACTGCATATGAGGAAGTTACAATGGTATCTCAAAAATGTATGGACACAGCACTGCCAGGATTTAGACACTGTCATTCAAATAATACCTTGCCTTCAAAGAGAATTTTTGTGGTGGGCTCAGGAATGTCACCTAAACAAGGGACTCTCTGTGACCCGGCCAGAGGCGAGTCAGATTTTACCGACAGATGCCTCAGACATTGCTTGGGGAGCTCATCTAAATGGAAAGTGGATACAAGACAAGTGGCCTGCCAGACTACAGCATCTACATATCAACATGAAGGAGATGTTAGCAGTCCAGTTCGCATTGCTGGCTTTCAAGGAGTTACTTCTTCCAGGGCAGGTGTTGATTCTAACAGACAACACAACTGTCATGTGGTACTTCAACAAACAAGGGGGAACACATTCTTATCCTCTATGCAGGCATGCAATGATTTTATGGGAAACTGCGCTACGCTTGCACCTAACTCTTCAGGCAAGGTTTCTGCCAGGAGCACAGAACTCCTTAGCAGATGTGTTAAGCAGACAAATCATGGATCCCCACAAGTGGAAACTGGATCTTCATGTATTTCAGAAATTGACAGTGTCATGGGGAACTCCAGACATAGCTCTGTTCGCTTCTCCACTAAACCACCAGCTGCCACAGTTTTGCACAAAGGGGTTTCATCACACAGCTTGGAAAGTGGATGCTCTGTCTTTCAGTTGGACAAACCTTCATGTGTATGCCTTTCCACCTCTGCCTCTTCTTCCAAAGGTACTGTTAAAGGTCGGACAGGACAGGCCAAGGATGATTTTGATAGCTCCAGATTGGCCTCGGCAACACTGGTACCCTCTACTGCGGAGTCTGGTAAAGAAGCCTCCATGGCCTTAACCTTTGATTCCACATCTGTTATCCCAGCAGGACGGTCATCTGCTCAATGTCAAGCTTCACTCTCTTCATCTGACAGCCTGGCATATTCTGTGTTGAAACACAGCAGGTCTCAACTTCCTCAACAAGTTTTAAATGTGATTATGGAAGCTAGAAGACCTAGTACAAGGAAAGTGTACGCAGCAAAATGGAAGAGATTTTTATTTTGGAGTAAAGCAAAGAATTTGGAGATTTCTGAGCCTAATTTGAGTATGGCTCTTCAATATCTTACTGAGTTACTGGACAAGGGTCTGTCCTTCTCTTCCATTAAGATTCATGCTGCAGCAATCTCAGCTCACTATGATTGTGACCCACCATTGTTTTCGCATCCTTTGTTCAAGCAGTTTCTTAGAGGGGCAAAAATATAAGACCCCCACGTAGAGCTCCTACTCCTGCTTGGGATCTCAATTTTGTGTTGGAAAAACTTACTCTACAACCTTTTGAGCCTGCGGCTACTGCTGAATTGAAATTTTTGTCATGGAAGACTGCTTTTTTGTTGGCTATTACCTCTGCAAGAAGGGTGTCTGAGTTGCAGGCCCTTATGGCAGTCGAGCCCTTTTTGATTTTCCATAAGGATAGGGTATCATTACGTACTAATCCTTCCTTTATGCCTAAGGTGGTTTCTAGTGTGGCTTTAAACCAAACTATTCATTTGCCTACCTTTTATGCAGACCCCCAAAATAAAGGGGAAAAGATTTTGCATACTTTAGATGTGCACAGGCAATTGCGTTATTACTTAAGCAGGACTAAGGATTTTAGGCAGTCTCAGCAGTTGTTTGTTTCTTTTGCTTTGAGTTCGCAGGGCAAGCCTGTGTCAAAACAAACTATTTCTAGGTGGATTGGCTTTTGCATTGCATTTTTTTTTTTTTTATTCCCATCATGACAAGGAGGTTCCAGCTGGGATTAGGCCTCATTCCACTAGGGCTACTGCCACTTCAACAGCATTTCTACGGGGGGTGGCAACTAAGGATATTTTGGAAGCAGCTACTTGGAGTTCAGTGCATACTTTCTCTAAGCATTATCACCTTCCTATCTACTCTAAGTCTAGGGCTGGTTTTGCCACAGCTGTTTTGCAAGGCATGTTGTCAGCTCCTGCTTCTTTATGGTTTGCCAGCCTCCCTTACCTCTGCTTTGGGATTCTACCCAATAGTAAGGACTGCAGCAATGGAAGACGAAGAACATAGTACAGTTTTGTACCTACCATAAATGTAGATGTTCGAGGATTCCATTGCTGCAGTCCAATTTACCCTCCCTCCTTCCCTCTGTGTTTAGGGGTGGTTGTGTAGGTGATTTACCTGCTTATATTTTTGTATATATTGTTCATGTTTTGGTGCAGGTATTTTGGGCCTTGTCTTTTTAGGGTCTTCTGACATCTGGGGCAAGAAAAGACTGAGGATATGACGCCGGTCATGCGCATTAGTACCCTGACGTACTGACGTCAGTCTAATGCGCCCTGACCGACGTCAGCCTTATACTCTGGTATTCGGGCCGACTGGATGCGGACTATACCCTATAGTAAGGACTGCAGCAATGGAATCCTCGAACATCTACATTTATGGTAGGTACAAAACTGTACTTTTTGTTTGTTTTATTTATTTTTTTCCATTTTACATGCAAGTTAAACATTGTTGGTTAATTTGCTCTTCAAATCTTTGAGTGACAGAGGATGTTCTTCATCTCACATTGCTGCAGTCCTTACACTTGGGTAGTCCGCTGTCCTCAGTCGGCCCGAATATCAAAGTATTAGGCTGACGTCGGTCAAGGCGCTTAAGACTGACATCAGGACGTCAGGGTACAAATGCGCATGACCGACGTCATATCCTCAGTCTTTTTTGCCGCATGGTCCGATGCAGAAGCAGCGTTGCAAGTGCCGTTCGGCGTTCTGAAATTTTTCGAATTCGGAGTTTCAGACCGAGTCAAAGTTGGCTAAGTACCGCGTTGGGGAATATTTTAGTTTTTCTTGCCTCAGTGGTTTACCGGATGTCAGAAAAAGTGAATAACTGTATTTCTTGTGGGAAACAGATACCGCATAGAGATTATCATACTTTGTGTATTCCTTGTTTGGGGCCTGAGCACGACGTTGTTGGGTGTCGCTTTTGTGCTAGGTTCAATAAGCGCACTATTAGCGAAGGTTAGATTGTGCCAGGTTGGTCTTTGGGAAGCGGTGCAATTATAAGATGCCGTCGGATGCTCCGGCGCTTCTTCAAGAAGCGCAAAGACAAGGCAGCTAAACCCAGGCAAGAAGAGTCGTCCGTGCGGACGCCGGTTCTTTAGAGGCGTCAGTGGAACCGGTGGTTCCGGAGGCTTCTCTGGAGTCCCAGGGGAGACTTTGTTATTGCAGGATGTGGCCTCTCAGGAGGCAGGTCAGGCTGAAGGGGCTTCTCAGGTTACTGTACTCCCCTCCCTTCCTAGGGTGGTTAGGCCCTCTCCTTCTGTTTCTAAGGCTTCTCCCAGAGGCAGGCCAGGTTTAGCTTCTGTTGGTGTCACTCCTAGTTCTTCAGGATCTGTGCCCAAGAAGCACATGCTTAAAATGGCAGAAGATTTAATTACTTTGATTAGGGGTTCTTTGCCCCCTCCAGATAAGAGGCCTAGGGTGGAACCAGAGTTGGGGAGTTTTGAGCAGGCTTCAGATGTTTCAGAGTCTTCGGCTGAAGACTTACAGGAGTATTCTCCTTATTCTGATTCTGAGGCAGATGATTCGACTCCTTCTGCTTCTCCTCCAGAGGATTTTTCTTTTTCAGAGACTCTTCATTCCATGAGGGAACATTTTAAGTGGGAAGGTCAGGACTTCTCTGATTCCAGGAAAAGGCTTAGGGAATTTTTGCTTTTACCCCAGCATAGGCCTTTGGCTATACCTCCTGTTCTGGATGTTGTGGAAGATGTGTTTGCGGAGGCTTCACTTAATCCTGATTCTTTGCCTCCTGCTCCTGTTAAACCGGATAGGTATTATAGGGTGCCTGAGGCTCATAAATATCTTTATAAGAGTCCTAGGGCGGACCCAGAAACTGTTAGTCAGGGACCTAAGGGTGTCAAGGCCTCTGTTGTAAAAAATCCGGTTCCTCCAGATAAAGAGGCCAGAGCTTTGGATAGATGGGGAATGAAAGTCTATACTTCTTCCACCTTAGCTATGAGGGCTTTGAATTGCCAGTTTCACATGTTGAAATATCAAAACTATCTTCTTTCTCAACTGAAGTCTAAGGTAGATGCTCTGGCGGAAGGCATTGAGTGTAAGGAATTACAAGATTTGGTACATGTCTCTGAACAGGTGGGTAAGCATTCTTTACAATGTGGTTTTGATGCTGTACAGGCCTCGTCTAGGGTGGCTGCCACTGGGTCAGTTCTTCGCAGGCACGCCTGGCTGAGGGATCAGAATTTATCTGAACATGTTAAGACAAGGATTTTGGATGCTCCTTTACAGTCTGATGTGTTGTTTGGTTCACCTGTGGAGTCAGTCTTGAAGAAAATGGAAGACAAGGCTAAGTCTATGCAGACTGTTAAAGATTTTTTGCAAGTCCAGCTTCCGAAGTTTAGTAGGAATTGGCCTGCTAAGGGGTGGACGTACCCTTCTTATGATTCACAGTCTAGGGGTAGATCTAGACGTGGTAGGGGCAGAGCTCAGAGCTCCTTCAGACCTAGAACAGGGAGTTCTCCTGCACAATCTTCAGGTGAGGGCAGGGGCCAGTCCTTTCGTAAACAGGCCCAATGACCTACCTTTTCAGCTGCCAGATCCTTCTTGCCTGGCAGCATCTTTGGGAGGAAGGTTGGCACTCTTCAGGGAAAATTGGAGTTTGATTACCCAAGACAGATGGGTATTGGATATCATACACCAAGGTTACAGGTTTTATTTCCATACCTTGCCTCCTTTCAAAGGCATGCCGGACGTTCCTCCTCAGCAAAGACTGGAGGCTCACAAACAAATTTCTCTGCTGCTCCAAATAGGGGCCATACAACCAGTCCCTCTGCCAGAAGTGGGCCTAGCATTTTATTCTCGCCTGTTCCTAGTACCAAAGAAGGGGAACACGTGGAGACCAATTTTGGATTTATCTATCCGCAACACTTATCTGGACATTCCCAAGTTCAAAATGTTGACGTTACAACAGCTTTTACCTCTGCTGGGCAAAGATCACTGGATGGTGACTCTGGATCTCAAGGAGGCTTACCTTCATGTTCCTATCAGGCTAAGTTGCAGGAAGTATCTGCGTTTTCGGGCTGGGACTTCTCATTATCAGTTCTCTGCATTGCCCTTTGGCTTATCTACTGCGCCCAGTGTGTTCACGAAGGTTCTGGCTCCAGTGATAGCTTTCTTCAGGCTAAGAGGAATACAGATCTATCCTTATTTGGACGATTGCCTGATTCTGGCCCAAGGAAAGGACGAACTTCTTCATCATTTGCAATATGTGATAGCAGTGCTAAGATGCCTGGGGTATTCTGTGAACGAAATAAAGTCCAGTCTAGTACCCTCTCAGGACATTTGCTTTCTGGGTGTGAGACTGAATACAGCATCCCAGATGGCCTTTTTGACCCCGGACAAACAAAAGAATCTTTCTCTTTACTTCCATCAATTGTCTCATCAGTCCAGGCTGACTGCAAGGACAGTCCTTCAAGCCTTGGGGTTCATGGCATCTTGTATTCTGGTGCTTCCCAATGCCAAACTGCATATGAGGAAGCTACAATGGTATCTCAAAATGTATGGACACAGCACTGCCAAGATATGGACACTGTCATTCAGATAATACCTTGCATTCAAAAGGAATTTTTGTGGTGGGCTCAGGAATGTCACCTAAACAAGGGACTCTCTGTGACCCGGCCAGAGGCGAGTCAGATTCTAACGACAGATGCCTCAGACAAAGCTTGGGAGCTCATCTAAATGGAAAGTGGGTACAAGACACGTGGCCTGCCAGACTTCAACATCTACATATCAACTTGAAGGAGATGTTAGCAGTCCAATTTGCATTAATAGCTTTCAAGGATTTACTTCTTCCAGGGCAGGTGTTGGTTCTAACAGACAACACAACTGTCATGTGGTACATCAACAAGCAAGGGGAACACATTCTTATCCTCTATGCAGACAAGCAATGATTTTGTGGGAGACTGCTCTCAGTTTACAGCTAAATCTTCAGGCAAGGTTTCTGCCGGGAGCACAGAACTCCTTAGCAGATGTGTTGAGCAGGCAAATTATGGATCCCCACGAGTGGAAATTGGATCCTCATGTATTTCAGAAGTTGACAGTGTTATGGGGAACTCCAGACATAGATCTGTTCGCTTCTCCACTAAACTACCAGCTGCCAAAGTTTTGCACTAAAAGGTTTCATCCCACAGCTTGGAAAGTGGATGCTCTTTCATTCAATTGGAACAATCTTCATGTGTATGCCTTTCCACCTCTGCCTCTCCTCCCAAAGGTACTCCTGAAGGTCAGACAGGACAAGCCAAAGATGATTTTAATAGCTCCAGATTGGCCTCTACAGCACTGGTACCCATTACTGAGAAGTCTGGTACGGGAGCCTCCATGGCCTTTGCCTTCGATTCCACACCTGCTGTCTCAGGAGAACAGTCATTTACTCAATGTCAAACTTCACTCTCTTCACCTGACAGCCTGGCATATTCTGTTTTAAACCCTGGAGGGTCTCAGCTTCCACAGCAAGTTTTGAATGTTATTTTGGAGGCCAGAAGGCCTAGTACAAGGAAAGTGTATGCAGACAAATGGAAGAGATTTTTATTTTGGAGTACAGCAAAGGAATTTGATGTTTCTAAGCCTAATTTAAGTGTGGCTCTTCAATATCTTACTGAGTTACTGGACAAATGTTTGTCCTTCTCTTCTATTAAGGTTCATGCTGCAGCAATTTCTGCTCACTATGACTGTGACCCACCATTGTTTTCTCATCCTTTGTTTAAGCAATTCCTTAGAGGGGCAAAGAATATAAGACCCTCACGGAGAGCTCCTACTCCTGCTTGGGATCTCAATTTTGTGTTGGAGAAACTCACTCTACAACCTTTTGAGCCTGCAGCTACTGCTGAGTTGAAATATTTATCATGGAAGACTGCTTTTTTGTTGGCCATTACCTCTGCGAGAAGGGTTTCTGAATTACAGGCCCTTATGGCAGTTGAGCCTTTCTTAATTTTCCATAAGGATAGGGTATCTTTGCATACTAATCCTTCCTTTATGCCTAAAGTGGTTTCTAGTGCGGCTTTAAACCAAACTATTCATTTGCCTACTTTTTATGCAAACCCCCAAAATAAAGGGAAAAGATTTTGCACACTTTGGATATACACAGGCAGTTGCGATATTATTTGAGCAGAACTAAAGGGTTCAGGCAGTCTCAGCAGTTATTTGTTTCTTTTGCTTTGGGTTCTCAGGGCAAGCCTGTGTCAAAACAAACTATTTCTAAGTGGATTGGGTTTTGTATTGCTTTCTGTTATTCCCATCATGGTAAGGAGATTCCAGCTGGGATTAGGCCTCATTCCACTAGGGCTACTGCCACTTCTACAGCTTTTTTAAGGGGGGTGGCAACTAAAGATATTTTGGAGGCAGCTACTTGGAGTTCAGTGCATACTTTCTCAAAGCATTACCACCTTCCACTTTACTCTAAATCTAGGGCTGGTTTTGCCACTGCAATTTTACAGGGCATTTTGGCAGCTTCTACTGCTTTATAGTTTTGCCACCCTCCCTTATCTCTGCTTTGGGATTCTACCTAAGTGTAAGGACTGCAGCAATGTGAGATGAAGAACATAGTACAGTTTTGTACCTACCATAAATGTAGATGTTCGAAGATCCACATTGCTGCAGTCCAATTTACCCTCCCTCCTTCCCCTCTGTACTTAGAGGCGGTTGTGTGGTTTGGGTTGTACATATTGTGAATATTGTATATATTGTACATATGGTTAGTACAAGGGTGGTTGGTTGTTTTTTGCTGTCTTTTGGTTTTGACCTTTCTGTTTAGGGTCTTCTGACACCTGGGCAAGAAAAGACTGAGGATATGACGTCGGTCATGCGCATTTGTACCCTGACGTCCTGATGTCAGTCTTAAGCGCCTTGACCGACGTCAGCCTAATACTTTGATATTCGGGCCGACCGAGGACAGCGGACTACCCAAGTGTAAGGACTGCAGCAATGTGGATCTTCGAACATCTACATTTATGGTAGGTACAAAACTGTACTTTTTTATGTGCAAAGAATTTGAAGGCTGCTTATATTACGTGGTTACATAAACAGAAAATATGCAGCACAAAGTCTGTACCTCTCAAATGCCACTGCTGTTGCCTAATATTATTGAGTCATTCTAAGTGTCCATGATTTTTGCAGAATTTTACTGATTTTGCCTGATGTTTTTACTTTGTCCCTTCTGTTCATAATGTGATATCACTCTTGGATGGTAGAAAGCTCATCAGTGCTGGGCTCATAACCAGTCTGGGCACATTTTCTGAAAGCTCCATCATGTCTCTCTTCATATAGTCTAGGGAGGATACATCTCAGGTCATTTACGCCCACATGGACTATGACTGAGTCATGCTGGTACATTGACCTGAGTGAATGTGTAATCTGGTGGTTCCTGGCCCCTGATAAGCAACTGACAATAACTTTCTCCTTACACAACCTGGTGAGAAGGACATCAGTATGTCTCCCAATAGTCTTTCCAGTGGCCAGAATGTTGGGTTGTGTGATGGCTTGCCTTGTGGGCTTAGAAGTAGAGACTCCATGAAATGTGGATGTATGTGTTGATGTGGGTGTTTTGAAAGAGGGCATTTGTTATGAGTGCTTTGTCTAGGAGGTCTTTGAGGGTTAGGAAAGTTACGGTTAAGTGACTCAGCATAGGTGGGATTGTGTCTGGTTCATGCTCTGTGGGGGGGGGGGGTGCAGTGTGTAACCAGCCGTGAGTCTCCCATTAAATGAATTGAAGTATGATCACTATTTTCACAGTCCTCACACTTCCTGTTAGTAGGTTTCTCCTCCTTACCCACCTCTGCAGTTGCACTTTCACCTTAACCTCTCAATCTGATGTCAATTTTCATTCTGTCCTCAACTTATGGGTTCAGATCTGATCCTTCAGCTGTTGCAAAAGCTCATGGCAACCAGAAAACTCTCAAACTACTCCCTTACCCATAATGCACAAACCCCAATTAACTCAGATCTAGTTTGCTGCTTGAAAGCAAAAGATGTGATCCCAGCTTCTCAAGCAGATAAGTGTTATTTTTCTCAAGAGTGATATTTTTCTTTCCTACTTTTATATCTACATTTCTAAATCATTGTTTTCATATATCATTAGGCTCCTTTTCACTTTTTTCATACAGTTATACTTCAGCGTGTATTATCATTAGTATACTTTCCTCTCCTCTCTACATTTCTGTAATTCCCTAATACCATTGTTGATATTCCTTCCTTTCCGCTATCCTTTTCAATAAAAAAAAACTTCTTTCTGTTATTTAAAATTGTTTCTTTTGGAAAGCTGTGTATTACCTAAATTTTCTTTATTATGGTGGATAAGGACAAAAGCCCGTCTGAGTTTAAAAAATGTGGACACAAAATTCCTTTTTCTGATGCCCACACAGTGTGTGTGTGTGTGTATTGTTTGGGTCTACTCCACCTGCAGGAAAATTGTGTGATATATCATGCTTTTCAACCCAAGAGCTCTGGTTGAACATAAAACCAAATTGATTCTCAAGGGGTTACTTCCCTCTTCCTTTTGTGAGGCATTATCTGGAGCTTCCTCCTCCTCAAGTACAGCTTCAGAAAAATCTAAGAAAAGACCTTATTCGGACCGGTCAACTCCCTTGGATCCTAAATGAAAAAAGATTTAAGTCTTTTGATCCAACTTCAACCTCTGATCCAAAATTAAAGAGGAGAGATTCCTTGGATCCGACTACACTATTGGATCCAAAACCTAAAATGACCAAAGTTACATCAGATTAGATTGCCTCGGATCTGACTCTGAAAACATCAAATTTGACACCTGACTTTCCTTGTCTTCCGAGAACCAGATGTTCTCCTTCAGTGGACCTAGTCCTCTTGAGGCTTCCAGAGAGAGCAATGGCCCCTTCTCTAGTTTTCACTTGCTCTTTCATAGGTAGGTACTAGGCTATCTGCCCAAAGGCATTTATAAGCCTAGCCGGAATGTGTTGGCTTTCGCCACCCCCTTAGATTAGTTCCCTGTGCCTCTGTCCAGCAGAGACATTGAAGTGATCCCCGGGATAAGCTTTCTGTTTCCCATCCATTCGTCAAGGTTTCTCTTGAAGAGGGTTAATGAGGAGCTCTGCTTAATGTAGATTGGAATCTTGTTCCAGAGCATGGGGAAGTCTCTGGGACAGGAATCTATCACTCCAGCACGTCCTATTTATTGTTGTGGTGAGGTTTAGATCCCTGGAGTGTGTGACTCGAGGGGGATATGGTTTTCTTAAGGTGGAGCATGTCCATCAATTCTGGGTTGGACATGGCCTTGTATGTCCGGCAGAGATCACCTCTGAATAAGCGGTATGCAACCGAGTACAGCTGGAGTTTCTTCAGTCCAGCTGCATAGGGCATCTGCTTGAGGCCAGTAATCTTCTTGGTGAGGTACTTCTGTGGTCTTTCCAGTTGTTGCAAGTGTCTTGTAAGGTACATCCCAAATGGGGCATTGTACTCTATGATGGGTCTGATGAGTGATGCATAGAGGGGCCCAATGACCTTTTTCGATCTGGATGCAAACCCTTTTGTGATTAGGTGGGCCACATAGAAAGATTTTCTAACCACTTTGGCAATGTGATTATCAAAGGAGAGGTTACTATCTACTTGGGTCCCCAGATCCCTTATTACGTCTTCTGTATTTAGGGGGCTGCCACCTATGTGGTAGTTTGTGGGTACTTTGTTTTTTACAAAGGGGATGACTATGCACTTTTTGGCAATTAGCTTGAGGCCATGGTTTTGACACCAGGTAGCTGTCTCAGTGAGACCCTTTTGGAGGATGTCTGTGTAAGCCAGAGAGTCAATTATAGCCCCTAGTTTGCAGTCGTCTGTGAACTTGGTCAGCCATAGTCCTCCTGTGCTTGCCTGTACCTCTGAGAAGTATATGCCAAACAGGAGGGGTCCTAGGACTGAGCCCTGGAGAATGCCACTTGTAACCGGTTTAGAGTCAGACCTAGCTCCTGCAACTCTTACCATGTGGGTTCTGTCCATGAGCCAGTTGGCAACCCATCTCATGACGTAGGGGTTTATGTTCAGGGTGGTGAGCTTGTTTATAATACTTGAGTGGGGAATGGTGTTGAAGGCCTTTGCAAGGTCTAGCTAGGCTGTGTGGACCACCTTTCCCTCGTCTATAGCCTTGGTAACTGTCTCAAAGAAGTCCACCAGGTTTTGAAGGCATGATCTGCCCTTAACAAAACCGAACTGGGTAGGGTCCAGTGTTTGGAGGTTTCCAATGTGTCTGTTAATGAGATCCATGATGATGTGCTCCATAGCTTTGCAGACCAAGCTAGTCAGGCTTATAGGGCGATAGTTCCTGGGGTCCATTGTGGCTCCAGCTTTGTGGAGTGGAATAACCGATGCTGTATGCCACTCTGTGGGCACATAGCCTGTGGAGAGGCTGAGTTTAAACAGTGTGTTTAGGTGAGGGGTTAGTTCATCTTTGAGCTCATATAGGATGCAGCCTGGAACACCGTTCTATCCCATTGATGCTATGTTTTTGGCTTTGGAGAGGGCTGTTTTAACCTGAGTGTCTGTGATTTCAGGAGCACTACATTCTTCTGATATAGTTATGGGCCCTTTTGGGGCTGAGAGAGGGGTGAGGTTTGTACTGAACCTGTCTGTCAGGATGTTGGCTATATCGGTCGGTTCAGTGTATTTTGTGCCATTCTGCATTAACTCTGAGCAGATCTGAGAATTGCCACTTAGATTCTTGACATAGCTAAAGAATGCCTTGTGGTTACCTTTGAGTCCATGGCAGTTTTTCTTTTGAAGCTAACCTTGGATGATTTTATGAGGGAACATAGTTTCTTGCTGATACTGATCAGGGATGTCTTCCCTTCTTGGGATTTTACGCTTTTCTGTACTAGTTTCCTCCTTCTGTTGTATAGCTTGTTTATGGCAGGTGTCCACCAGACTGGTTTCCTTTTCTTGGAGGAGTGAGTCTTGGTTTTGTTTGGGATAGCACGATCTGTGGATTCTTGTAGGTGCCCATAGAGTGCATTATTAAAGGATTTTTCAGCTTGGACAGTGTTATCCTTTAGCATGGGGACTTTGAAACTTCCCACCTCGGTCTTAAGTAACGTGAAGTTTGCTTTTGAAAGGTTTTTCATGGTGGTTTCTTTGACCGGGGGTGGTTGCAGAATGTGGATATCCAGAGTGATTAGTTTATGGTCCGTTCTAACCAGGGTTGGGTTGACCTCTGGTGTGGAACACCGGTCGCCCATGTTGGTGATGACCAGGTCCAATATGTTGTCACCTTTGGTGGGGGTGTTGACCAGCTGATTCAGGGCATTTGAGTTTATAAATTCTAGGAAATGTTGGGCAAGGGAGTTTGTACTTGAGTAGTTCTTCCAGTTAATGTTTGTGTAATTGAAATCACCCAATATCAGGGTGTTTGGTAGGACCTTTATGTTTCCCAGTGTTTTCAGGAATGCGGAGTGGGGGTCCTGGGACATAGTGGGTGATCTGTAGCAAGCTATAATTTGAATAGCAGTTTTGCCCATTGTTAGTTGCACGTGGATGATCTCTGAAGCATTGTGCTGTGCCACTAACCTGGAGGTGTGGGTACCCTTGATGAATATGGATACGCCCCCGCATTTTGTATTTCGGTCTGGGTTTTGTGGCCGAAATGTATGGCATGAGTTGTAGCCTGGTAATGCTGGGGTGCTCCCTGGAGCCTTAAACCAGGTTTCTGTTACTGCACATATATCGTTTTTCTCCATACTGAGGAGTGCCTCAAGTGCATGCATTTTGAGGTTTAGATTTCTGGCATTGAGTTGCATTACCCTCAGTTTTTTGTTACTTGTGCTATTTATGGTGGTGGGTTTGTCTTTTGAGCCTTGCCTAAAAAAGGCACTATGGGGGTGGCAAGAGCCTTGGCCAGTATTCAAAAGCCTAAGGGTGACAGGTGCAAGCCGTCTCTAGTAAAGCAGCGTGGCCTGTCGAGCATGTCATCCCAGGCTGACAGACACTGGATCCCCTTTGAATGACACCAGAAGCTTAGCTAATTGTTGAAATTGATAATTTTTTCTCTGTACTGTGGTATCATTCTTGGTGAGGGCAGGATGCTACTCAGGGTCAGGGTCATATCGGCCTGGGCAACGTGATCAGAGAGCTCTTCCATGTCACTTTTTATGTAGTCCAGGGAGGTATGGCTCAGGTCATTCACACTAACATGGACAATGACAGAGTCATATTTGTACTTGTTCTGGAGTGACCTGAGTGCTTGTGTTATGTGGCTGATCCTGGCACCTGACAGGCAGCTAACAGTAACCTTCTCCTTGTTCAGCCTAGTGAGTGGGATGTCAGTGTGCCTGACTATAGTGTCACCTATTACTAGTGTGTTGGTTATGTTATTTTGCCTTAAGGGCTGCGATTGTGTGGCACACTGGTTTTGTGAAGTATGCATTTCATGGTTTGTGTTGGGGGGTGGATGTTGCTTGGATGCCTACTTTGGAGATCTCTTGCTTCTGCAGATTTTTATTTAGAGCCTCTGAGTATGTTTTCATGTATTTATGTGTGTTTTTTTCCGATGCTGGTTTCATAGGTCTATGTGAGACTGGTGTTGTGATGCAAGTAATTCCCTTCTCCTCTTGACTGCCTGGTCCAGTCTTGAGTTGAGAGAGCTTAGCCTCCAGTTTGGCTGTATAATTGCATCTCTCGCATGTATTAGTGTTTGATGGAAGGAGGAGAGTGTTGTCTGTGCACATGAGGCAATTGTAACATTGCCTCAAAATGCCCAGATTCACCAGTTGGACCGGAGAGTACACCTGAAACTGCCCTTTGGTACAGTGAACTAACTGTTTTACTGATTGGCTGGTAAGGTCGAATAGAGATCCTTGTCCTTCTCTACAGTATGGGGGGGGGGGGGTCTAGTGCTAAGGTTTATTAGTGCTTGCTATGAGTTTTGAGCAAGTGCCGCTATGAGAAGTGAATGGTTTGAGTGGTTAAGTTGAAAGTTTGTCTAGTTCCAAGGGAAAAATTGAAGAGTAGACTTTGTGGACCCGGGAATAGTTATACTCTAGCTATCCGGCGCGCAAAACCATGCAAATGCAGGTTTTATAGCAGGGAAATGAAAGAGATAGAAACTAGCCCAAAATGGCAAATAAACTACTAGTTTTTGGGCTGAAACCACTCCTCCAGGGACAGATAGGCTGCTCAATGCTCCCTCTTTTTCAGTGAACAGAGAAACAACTTCTATCCAAGTAAGGTATGGGCAAACACAGAAACTTGTAACACAGCCCTGAATTCAGCACTAACCTGAAAACTGGACTATACTACCTTAGAAAGGCGGGAAAACAAGTATATATTTTTTTTTTTGGGGGGGGGGGGTTGTTTTTTCAGAAAATAAAGCAGATACAATCAAAAAACACTTTAAATGCCCATAAATGGCTATCATTGAGTGTGTAGCCTACAACAGTTAAACAGGTAATTTAAACACAAAAACAACTTTGTTAAAGTGCAGGCAGTAATATAAGTACAATAGGCAGCTGAAACAAGCTTTTTAAATCACAGAAACTCTAGAAAATCGGTGTTTTAGGTGGTATTAGCTAAAGGCAGCAAGAAAATGCAGAAAAATTATACTTAATCACTCAGGAGCCTTACTGAAGAAGACATGGAGAGGTTAATGAGAAAAGTTCTCATATTATAGTGTGTGTCAAGTGCCCTGTCAGCTCCTACCATTCTGGGTCAGGAGATCTGATGTTCCACACTCCCTATGCAGGTTCCTCCTCCAACCTCCCTCTCGGTCTTGGAGTTTCTGGATCCAAATCTTCCATGCCTGTCAGCATCAGATCTGAGAATTGCTTTATCCTCAGATCCAAGGCTCACTCTGAGCGCTTTGGTTTCTTTTGATCCAGAGGGCACTCAGGGAAGGGTAGCCCTGTCAAGTGTGGGGTATCTCAGTTGACTCCAAAGTTTTCAGAGCCATCTCTACTCCTCAGGGCCTTGGCACAGGTTAGTTCAGCTCCAGCATCGGCCTCGGGGGAGTCCTCCTCTGAGCGGGGAGGAACTGTGGTCCAAAGGCTTGTCCTTACAGATCTGGTGTTGTCTTTCTCTCTCCGGGGGTCTGCCTTTGAAGTCATGGAGTGAGACCCTTGTCAGCTTCCATGACAAAGATGGTTCCCTTCTCCTCTGATCCTCAGTCTGCAGGTTTGTCATCTCTTTGCTTGGAGTTTCATCTAACCTCTCCACAGTATTCCCAGCAGGGTGTTCCCACCTCATCTGATACTTCCCCAGAACATACCACTGAGGAGGTCCCTAACAACAGAATGTGCAAGAGGAAGCACTTAAACTTCCCCATGGAGTCAGTCACAGAAGGTGCAGACTTTGATGAAGGTGAAGGATCCCCACGGTCACCTCCTGAAGTTGTCCAGTTTGGAGATCCTTGAAATCCTGGAATAGGGAGGTGGCTGGAAGCCCAACAACCCTTCACCTGAAGAGTCTGTATTCCTGGATGCATTCAGTACCAGCCCATCTACCTCCTGGGTTGCCGTGCACCAGTGACCTCATAGATTTAGTGTCTCAGCAGGCATGGAAGGCCTCTGACACCACTGAGCAAATCCCTTGGAGGCCAGATAAGATTTTGACAGCACCAGAAGATAGACAATTTTGGAATAAAGGTGTGCCTGTTGATGCCATGGTCATGGCAGTGGCCACTAAGAAGGAACTATCCAAAGAGAGTTCCACTGCCCATCCACCAAACAAGAAGTTTCGAATGATGGACATATTTGGGAGTCATGTCTGTTCGTCAGCAACCTTCACATTGAGGTCTCTGAATTATTTGGTGCACTTCACCAGGTTGCAGAGACCTGATTAAGGAACCCTCTGTTACTCTTTCAGGAGTCATTTCTGATGAGGTACAGGCATCTATCACTTCTCAGTTGTCTACCCTGCAGTCAGTTTCCATTTCCTCCATGAGGTTAGTTTTGCATGCAGCTGAAGAAACCTAAAGGGCAGTGGGTTCTGGCATTTCCATAAGGAGTTATGCCTGGATCCGCTTATGTGATTTTGTGGAACCCTTCAAGTCTTTGTTCATCAATGCTCCTTTTGATGGAACATCTTTGTTTGGCCCCAAAGTTAAAGACACTTTACCCAGGTGTGCAAAGGATGGAAAGGCCCTGTCTGCCATGGGTGTACATTTTCCATGCTTTAAAGACCCTTCTCCATAAATCAATAAGGTGCTGGGAAAATGTGGATCTAAATGTCCCAGGGTACTTTCCAGGACATATGTGGAGGAGGTTTCCCCAGAGGCAGAGGGGGAAATTCAATGGTAGACACTGCCCTCTTGGCAGAGGTGGCCCGCAGAACCAATTGTCCAAAGATTCTTTTTTTGATGGACCCTTCCAGTGCTCCTGAAAGGAGGCCCAATTGTCCCCCTCTGGAGGCAATTGGGGGTCATTTGTCCCGGTACCAGACAGCCTGGCTAGAAATAACAGATATATGGGTGTAGAGGATCATTTCCAGAGGCTGTATAATTCCCTTTTCCCTTCCACATCCAATTTCAAGGAAATTCCCTGATGTTCCACCCAGTCAGAGAGAACAAGCCGCATTTCCAATACAAAAGCTGCTAGAAAAAACTATCCAAGAGGTCCCATCAGACCAGATAGAATCCAGAACGTACTCAAGATTTTTTTAGTGCCAAAGAAAACAGGGGACTGGAGACAAATCTTGGATCTCATTAACTTGAACAAATCGGTTTGACTCACCAAGTTCTGGATGGTCGCAGTTCAGTCCATTCTCCCTTTTCTGGGATAAGAGGATTGGATGTTCTTGTTAGATCTTCAGGATGCATACTAGCACATAAATATGAACAGGCAGTCCAGAAGGCACTTGCGCTTCTGTCTGGGAGCCAGTCATTACTAATTCAGAGTGCTGCCCTTTGGTCTCACCACAGACCCCAAGGTGTTCACCAAATCCATGGGAGTAGTAAAAGCTCACTTGAGACTGCAAGGATTCCGGGTGTTTCCATATTTAGACGACTGGCTCAATACTGCCCCAGCCAGGTTTCAATAATAGAGGCAAGAGATCAGGTTCTCCAGATTTGTTTTCATCTTGGAATAACCATAAACTATGAAAAGTCTCATTTGGAACCTACTCAAAAGTTGGAGTCTGTAGGAGCATTGTGCAGCACAAAATCAATGATAGCTATACTGCCTCCTCTAAGAGTTCAGACCTTAAGAACACTGGTCAGGAATATAATCTGCAGTACCAAAGTTTCTGCCCGTTTGGTTCTTCGGGCTCTAGGATCAATGGCAGCACTAGTAACTCTAGGGCTGTTAGCCAGGTTCTACATGAGGATTCTACAATGGATTCTAGCCATGCAGTGGTCAATACTTTATCAACCCATGTCAACTTTGATACATGCCACTCATTTTTTGCAAGAGAGATTTCAGGTGGTGGATTCAGTCAGATCAGGTTCTGCAAGGCCATCAGTTCATTCCCCCTCAGCCCAAGACCATACTGATCATGGACGCTTCCCAGTTAGGGAGGGGGGGCATTACCTGGGGAAGACAGTCCAAAACACTTGGCCCCTGTAGAGACCAATTTGCATATCAGAGATGTAGCGATGAGAACAGTGCTATTAGTACTGCTGGCCTTTCAAGAAGCTCTCCCCTCGGGGATGATTGCAATTCAAATGGACAACATGTCAGTATGGTACATCAGCAAACGAGGAACAAAATCTTACCCCCTATGTTGAGAAGCTCTCAGAGTGCAGCAGTTGGTGATCTCATCCAATGGCTTTCTCATAGCAATGCACATTCCGGGGAAGTCCACTGTGATAGCAGACAAGCTGAGCAGGTGCATTCTTCTACCTCATGAATGGTCTCTCAACAAGAGTGTGGTGAAGATGTTTTTTTCAACAGTGGGGCCAGCCTTCCTGCAATCTTTTTGCTTCTCCCCTCAACAAATGCAGCAGCTATGAGGGATGCTGTACTTCACGATTGGCCCCACGATCTGCTTTATGCCTATCAACCAATCACACTAATTTCCAAATTCATGCAGAAAGCTGCCATGTTGAAGAGCAAATTTAACCTCCTTGCACTTTTTTGGCCTCAACAGATTTGGTTCCCTTTTCTTTGGCCTCACTTACTCCATCCACCGTGGACTCCGGATCTGACTCCAGACCTCCTGGCTCACCAGGCATGCATGATTCATCCAGACATATCGAACCTCAGGCTTGACTGCCTGTCTTCTCCAGTTCCATTAATAGCCAGGCAACCTATGCTGTCCTCTCCAGTCTGTCAGATACTCTTATCTTCCCACAAATCATCTACATGTAAACTTTACTCCAGTAAATGGAGATTTGCTTACAGGGCCCGCCAAAATAATGTTTATCCTTTTTTAGCCCCTTAGCATAATATCCTTGAATTTTTAGCTTTACTTTTTAAAGAAGGAGCTAGCTCCTCCACGGTTAAAGTTCAGCTAGCAGCATTATCAAATTTTCACATAGGATTTTATGGTTTCTGTTGTCTCCCATAGGCTATGCAAGAACTTCTTGTGAGGTACTCTTCTTCTTGGGGCCCCGTTCAGGGTTCCTACTCCCCCATGGGACTTCAGCCTGGTACTGTAGCAACTTACTCAATCCCTCTTTGAACCTGCAACTAAATGTGATCAAGTACCTTTCTTGGAAAAAAAATTTCTAGTAGCCATTACTTCTACCAGAAGAATTTCAGAGATTCAGGCATTATTTTTGCAACCACCTTACTTGATATTTCACAAAGCGAGAATCACTTTATGAATTAATGTTTCTTTTCTTCCTAAAGTAGTTTCAGAGGCTAATATAAATCAATCTATTAATTTGCCTGTATTCTTCCCCAGATTTTCTAACAAAGGTGAATACACCCTACATTTATTAGATGTTCACAGGCAATTACATTTTTACCTACACAGAACAGAAAATTTCAGGAAGTCTGAACAGTTATTTGTCTCTTTTCCAGACTTGAGACTAGAAAAAACTGTTACCAAAATTACTCTAGCCAGATGGCTTACAGATTGTATTTCTTATTTGTTTGTGTCTTTCGGCTTGTCCCGGTTCGGGGTCACCACAACGGAACTCCGGTGCGCTAATGATTGGTAGTGGATTTTTATGTACCAGGTTACCAGCCCTGATGCACAACCTTCAACGAAGGCATGCCTCATTCACGTATGCCTCCACACAGAAGACGCTCTAGCTGAGAATCGAACGGGACAACGTCTTGCTATGAGGTGACAACGCTACCGCAGCACCACCACCGCAGTATATTTCTTATACATACACCTAATTGGGCATTACCTTGTCAAAACCTTTAAGATAAGAGTACTTCATCAGTCTTCCATGTTAGAGCCTGCATGGGTGACATTTGTGCAGCAGCAACTTGGGCTGCCCCTCATACATTTGATACTCATTACAAACTGGATATGGTCTCAAGGGGCAGGGCATCATTTGGCTCAGTGGTGCTCAGGCATATCCTTCCTTGAGTCCACTCGGGGAATTAGGTAGGTGGGGACTCTGTCCCATAAGGTTTGGATAGAATGAAAATTGATATAATCAGATAAAGAAGTTATGTACTTAGCATAGCATTCCATCTGCATTGTCCATTTTCATGCTTCCTCAACTCCCCACCCACCAACCCCCTGCCTTACAAACTCCTGGAAAAGCGAGTGTTTTGAGTATGCCACTTCCTTGATGTATAGCTCCAGATAGTCTCCTTTCTCTGTAACTGAATTGTCTTTCTGCTGTTCTTACCAAACAAGATCTGAGGTAATTGGGGTTGGTACATTATGGGTAAGGGAGTAGCTGGTTGCAGCGAGCTTTTGCAACAGCCAAGTAGGATCCGAGGGATAGGATTTGAACCCATAAGTTGTGGAGGAATGAAAATGGACAACACAGATGGAACATTATGGCAACTACATAACTTCTGTTTTCTGTCTGCTCTGCCCGTTTCCCCTTTTGTGAGGAAAATGTTTATCCCCAGAGGCTTCACTCCCTTCCTTTTTGCCCCTGGCTCATCGGAATCTCTCTTGTCCACCTCACCAATACATTCATTAACTGTATTAAAAAAATGCAGTGGTTGTACACAGCCTTGGGCCACTTTTCCCGACTTTGCTTTTCTTGACGATTCCATTTACCACCACCCTTGGGAAAATGGTCCTTATAAAATGCTGTGATCCCATTAATCATCCTTTTTCTGGAGTTCATTTCTTTTAAGACTCTACTTAAAGCCTTTGCTCTGCACTACCACATGTTTTCCAAATGACAAACAAGACCACTCTACCCCCACGGGTTCTGTGCTATCATAAAACACCCAGCACTAATCTCCATTGATTAACCAGTGAATCATCCTACACAGAATCGTTTCCCTACCCTTTACCAAAGTTTGCCATACATTCCATTATCTTCAACATCCACAAATAAATCCTTGGTATCCATACTGAAAATTGCAACAGGCCAGTTGTCCCCCACATATTCTTAACTCTTTCCTCTCTACCCTTGTGGCCTCACTACTGGCACTTCCTTGCTTGTTGATTTGGAAAGCCTATGCTCGTGTTGCCTCCTTAGATATTTATCTCAAAACCTTTCCCACCTGCTTTTTGCTTAATTTATTGAACTACCAATTGTACTTGCTGCCCCCCAAAGATGCCTAAAAGCCTCCTCCACCTCTTCTCTTCTTCAATAGCCTACTTCTCAGACTCATGTGCATGCCTCCATTTACATAGCCCCTTCCCTTTCTGTCCCAAGCATCTTGTGCGTACAAATCTTGAAACTTCTGTAAATGTCTCTGCAATCTCCTTTTTTATAGTGCACTGTTCTCTTCTCATTATCATAAGTGCTACTTCTCTCCCTTTTGCTTCACCAGTGTTATTACAAATTCTAACTATGCACTGTCTGATAGACATCTTTTATCTCTTTCCATACGATTCTGATCCCTCCTATTAAATTCCTTCCTACCAAATAATTGCTACCCTTTTTGCCTTAGGCAAGTAGACATATATCCTTAGTCAGCACTGTGGTCCCCTTGAGTTCCACATTCATCTGTATCTCCTACAAAATATCTTAAAAACCTTGAAGTTATCCCTGATGCGGTTATAACAAGAAGCTGCAATCTGCACTTCTCCTTTATTTCACACAACAGCAGAAACCACAGCCTGTCTCCCCATAACTCTGTCTAGATCATGTCCTTGTCTTCTCCTACATAATATCACAGCTCATTTTATTCCACCCCCCACCCCACCCCAAGTCAAGCTTCTCTATTTCACCATTATTTAATTTGATTTTCTGGAGTATGAAGCATGATTCATTTTCCGTTTTCCTTTTTCAAATTGTCCAACACATTATCTCTGTTGATCAGATTGTTACAAACTCTCATATTCCATGTCAGAACCCTTATCCCAGTTCCTGCTGGCTTATACACCTTCCCTCTCTTCCACACTTTCCCCAGCTACCACTACTCATAATCAGTCCATAGAGCCCTTGGGTAGATTTATACTAGTGCCACCCATCCACTCCCTGAGCTGCTGCATGCCCTGCAGCCTACTCCAACAGCCACTAATTATCCTTCCTTGATCATTTTCCACAACCCTACTTTTGTCAGCCTCATCTCTCTTCATCATCCTCCTCCATCTTTATATCCTAATAACCACTCTACATACCTCATGCTTTATACATGCCAGTCTCTGTGCATCCCCTGCTTCTTGCCATTGTTAGAGTTCCCCAATTACCTCACTTACTAGTGTATCACTACATAGCTCCAAACCCTGGCCTACTCATTGCTGTTTCCCCCTTTTGCTGCTACATCCTAGGCAATACTGCACTTGCCCCAGCTGTCTTGGGATACTACATTTGTTCCTTGACCCCTCATAAGCCACCCACTCTTTACCTCTTCCCATTCTATGAAACTCCTACTACTTCCTCCTTCCTGCTTGCCTTTCAGTTCTGCTACTTCACCATGTACCTTTCAACCATTCTGACCCACTCCACTTACATACCTATAGTGCATTGATGACCTCCACTCCTCCTGCTATTGACTCCTGACTGTATTCTGACTCATCTTGACTTAGTGCTGTCCATGAGCATCCTCTTCCATCTACCCTTCCTCAAAACCTTTATGGGAGTTTCATCGAAAATAACAAGGGTAAACATTAGGTTGTTCATCCTGATAATACTTTTGACACCTCATATTAATTTGAGATTGCAGTCTTGCACCCCAACAGTTGCCTTCTTGGCCTCAATCTCCTATAGTACTGATATTATGCAGTCAGTGTAAACAAGCCTTATCTCCACTTATTCCATTCATATTGGATTTTCACCTTTTGTCCTCCCCAGGCAGTCTCTGCCCACCATCATCTTCTCTTCATGGCTCATCCTTGTCCCTCTTCCCATTTGCACCCTCTTGACTACTTGATTTCCTGCTTACTATGATTTGCCCCCTTTCAAGTCCTTCGACCTGTAATATCCACCTTCTGGGTATGCCTGTTATTATAATTCCGTAACTTTGACCATACAAATCCCCATCCCTTGACAGTTTGAATATTGTTTGTACATTCTTGAAATTGAGAACATCATCACTGTACGTATGAAATGTATTACTGAATGTCACATTTGAGCTACAACTTCACTAGACATCTAAAATGTTGACTAGCCTCTTAGTAATATGAAAACTGTGATAGGCAAATGATAGAGTGACTCTATGGGTTATCCAATGCAATATTATATAACATTAAGCTCAATTGTTCATTGCTGCACATCTTCCTCACTGGAGAAAAGGCATGACCCTAAATACTACCTCAGAGTCAGCATTACTGTCCCTTTGCCATATCCATGTTTATCTGATATTACTGGGCTCCTTGTAGTACTTTGTCCATTAGCTATAGTGCTGCATTCCTCCTCCTTGCATGGTTCATTCCAGATTCTTCCCCACCATAAACCTTCAAACTTGTATGCCTTCACCTACATAGGGAGCTGTTGTTCATTTGTTTACCCTAACACAAAAGATCCATGTGAACATCATCCATATTAATCTTTTCCTTACAATACCAACCCTTCCCTTTTTGTAATTATACCCTCAAGCTGGCATTCCCTATTTAAATGAAACGGTTCCTGCCTGCTCCTGTGCTCCAGGCTTCTATTAATAACTACATTGCTGCATGTTTCTGAGCCCTCAAATCCTTCACTGTATGACTTATGACTCTGTCATCATTATCTGAGGCACCTCCTCTTCCGTACATGTTTCCTTTGAGGTATAGTGGTTTCTACCATATTGGCCACAGCTGACCTCCCATCCTTCTCAGTTCCTTTGTCTGTGCTCTACCACACCTGCTTTTTATTTTGCAGTATAGACAGCTGCATCTTCAGGCCCGATCAAGATTACCCCATTCTGCTCTACCCAACAATTTGCAGTCAGTCTTTTACCATGTCACAGCATAGAGGGAAAGACAGACCAGTGAACTTTTCAACCTGTTAAATGGTTATGTCCATCTGTTCAACAGCCTCTTGCAGGTGTTGGGAATTGTTTTTTTGCCTGTGGTGTATTCTGTATCCCCTTGCTTTTTTTATAACTGTATAGTGGCCCCTTTCACCCTCTATATGTTTGTTCATATATCCAGATATAACAACCAGGTCGAGGGTCACACTTGTTTGACTGCTATATCATGTCAGTTTACCTCTGTCTGTCCTGTACTGCATCATTGTGAAGCCCTCTACCAGTGTGACTTTGTGTAACCATACTGTCAGCGCCCACAGCTCTCTTCTTTCTGGAAACCACATTTCACTCCTTAAATTATTTACCTTCATAATCATGCCTCTTGGTAACCTGTTGAGACTGTCCGAGTTCTCATTTCTGTGATCTTCTATCAAGAACCACTCAAACATTTTCAGGCTGACAATATACTCTTTCCAAATATTGACTTTAGACTTCTTCAGGAAGTCTAAAGTCACACTCATCCACTCTGGCAGGCCTGGATCCTTAGTGATTCCCTTATTGAGTGGTTCTCCCACCTGGTCAAATCATTCTTTGTCTTCTCTGTTTTCATTTGCCTATTGCTTCTTTACTGGGTGCCACTGTTGCCTGCCTACCTGTAATATCATTAGTTTTAAGATAGGCTATGTTGTCCCTCAGGCCTTCCATATTTTTTTTATCAAACAACTTCAGCCGTCAGACTGTTCAGTGTGTTAGTATACTGGAGACTGTGTTGAGCTTTATACTGGAGACTGTGTTGAGCTTGTCCTCAGCAGATTCTTATTTCTTATAGGGGTGTTTTCATTGAATACATGTTCAGTTTATTATACTTTTCTTTGCTTACATTTATGGAAGATGCCTTTTTCACTGTGAA
The DNA here is from genome assembly GCF_019279795.1 of Protopterus annectens. NCBI lineage: Eukaryota > Metazoa > Chordata > Ceratodontiformes > Protopteridae > Protopterus > Protopterus annectens. The sequence goes on along the minus strand of NC_056743.1, from coordinate 592,724,681 downwards.
ACTACTCTTTTTTTTTTTTTTTTTTTTTTTTTTTTTTTTTTTTTTGCCGGTGTAGCTTAACAAGTAATTAACAGTTAGCAGTAATTGTGCTTTTGGTTCATGAGCCTACTCCAATCTTTTTACATGACTTAAAATTCGGTGTTGACTGTTACACATATATTGGTACAGTCATATCCCCAGACAGCACTCCAATCCCATGTGTCAGCACTGTGAAAAGAAGTGTAGAGTCCTCATTTTTGTTGTAAGTACATACATTCCTGCTTAAGCAGTTCCTTAAAAAGTAGTTATGTCTGCTGAAGTTAACATCAGAGGATTGACATGCTCATTATGGAGTGAAGGAGGAAGATCAGGGTTGTCCAGAGCCATAGTCCACTAGAGGAGGAGTGGGGATGCAAATAGATCACCAAGGGTAGCCATTCAGCCATCAGGACTCTACAGCACTAACATTTATCATGAGTGTACAGGAGCATACACTGGTACAGTGGATGACAATGTGATCCTTGCAGTGATGTGGGTTGCCTCTTCCCAAATCCCAGGGGAAGAGTTAAGACCTGTCACATACACTCGATGCCAAGTTACCAGTCACGGCACAAACTCACCTCATGGCTGCCCGAATGACATCCTCTCTGGATGACGCTCATTTCTGTAGTAGGGATATCCAGCATGCAAAAATTAATGGTTTCAAGCCCACTCAGGAGAGGCTTTATGTTCAGCAGGCCAGCAGACATGCTTCAAAAAGAAACTCCAACAAGCGCTCACAAGTACGGCAGGTGCAGACAGCCAAAACACCAACTAGGTTCAGCAAATTAGCCAGCACCAAAGTGTTAAAAGCACACTTTTTATTAGCAAATAAATTGTAATTCCAACTATTCCATTTGATTCATACCGGTTTCGGCATCATTGCCTTCCTCAGTGAACAAACCATATTAACAAGAGATATAACTAGGTATTTACTACACCCTTCCTGTTGCATCATATCCCCAATAAGGAGCATGCCCCCACCCACTCATAACTGGTCATTTAGACCAGGGGGAAAAAAGACCCCCTAGCCTAACAATCCACTTTTTTCTTTATAATTAAGGATGGAATGCCAACCGGCTTTATTACTGCTGTCCCCCTGAATCTTATCTATGACCATGACCATGAACATGAATTTAGCAGACTTGTGGGACCTATTGTGTCTGTATAGGGCATTAGTCATTCGTTTGTTATGGATATCACTAAAATGTTCTGACATACGTGTTTGTAAGGGACGGGAAGTTTGATGTATATAGAAGTCTGAACATGTACAGCAGGCTAAATACACTACCCAGTCTGTTCCACAATTAGCAAAAACGTTTGTCATAAACCTGACCAGTATTCTTACTGGAAAATTGTTTAGACTTTAACATAAACTTACAGAAGGAACAGTGCCCACAAGGGAATGATCCCAGCAGTTTGTCCCCTGTGATTAACTGGTGACTCAAAGGGCCCCTTATACTACCATGTTCATAATGTGAAAAATATGATCCCACGGTCCTCCCCCTCTGAAAGGAATACTAACACCTAGAGGGCAGCACCTGACTCAATTCTTCATTAGCCAATAACATATTCCAGTTCTTAGACACATTTTTGAGTAAATTAATATTTCATCCATAGGTAGTTACTAACCTAATATTATTACTCTTCTCAATGTTTTATTTCTATATTCCAACCATTGAGATCTTTGTTGTTTGGAGGCCCAATCTCTAGTCAATGTTATATCCCTTGGTCTGTAACCCCTAACCAAGAATCTTTGAGTTAAATCTTTCTGATAAAAGTCAAAATCTTCCTGGGTGGAACAAATTCTCCTAATAAGAAGAAATTGGGATTTGGGTATATTTCTGATGGGGTGGGATGGATGTAAGCTGGAAGCAAATAAACTATTATACTGGGGATGCTTCCTATAGACTTGAGTTCTTAAGGTGTGATCCAAATTTCTTGAGATAGTAACATCTAAAAAGTTAATTTGTTGAATATCACAAGTCAAGGTAAATGATATCCCCCATTTGTTATCATTCAAGTACTGGACAAATTCCACTGAGTAGTGACTGTCCACCCACCACACCAACCAACAATCATCTAGGAACCTCCTCCAAATATCAATCTCTGGCAAATAAATGTTATGTGCATCATTGTATATCAGATGTTCCTCAAGGTACCCCATGAATAAATCCAGGTTCTTTTGTGGGCCAATGTGCGAAGCTTGGCTTGTATCCCATCATAATTCTATGCACACATTTATCGTAAGTGTTTGGAACTGTTTTTTATGATGGAACATGTTCCCTAACTAATATGAGGGACTGACTATTATTTCTTATGAATGGGACATTATTATATATATAGTGCTTTGGACTTTCATATTGCTTGGGACTGTGTTGCAGAATCAAAACTGGTGCTGAACATATTATTGGAATTCATGTGCAATGTGTTTTTTGGGGGGATACGTGAATATACTATTGCCAAATGTTTGTTCTCATAAGCGATTATTGAACCAATATTAGTCAACTCAAGATAAAGATTTTTTGACTGTGGGACAGTTAGGAACATATTTTTGTATATCAATACATATTGCCTATTATGTTTTTGATAAGATGTTATTATATCATGCTTCATGGGAGCCATTATATATAGGGTGAGGGGAACTGGCTCCTTATTTGATGGGTTTAGTTTTATACAGCTGATTGGTGGATTTTGTTCCCTGAAGGATATATTAGGGGTGATTTCATTTGGAACTATTTGAATGGCTTTTATATACCTATTTGTTTGAGTGATTTAATTTACACATTTGGTGTTTTAATAAAAAAGCAATAGTGTTTTCTTTGCTCATCATAGTGGAGTTTTGCAGCTAATTGGTGCTTCAATATCACAAGTGGAATTTTGGAGCTACTTTATATGGTGAGGATTGTGAGCTTATTGTCATGGATCTGAACATGATATTACAGGGCTTGTGTGCCGACAGGAATGATATACAGGTCTTTGGTTTGGCATTGCCTGATCAGATAGCCAACAAGGACAATATGGATCCAGTTAATGGCTGCAATCTATTATTTAATAAGCTGAACAGGAATATGAAAATGCTATGCACAAACATATGACATCTTAAGTTATTCAAAGCTTATCAAAATAAAAATGTAACCCCTAGGGGTTTGAGGGTGAAAATACAACTCCTTGTTGGCAAAATGGATGGCATATTGATGAATGAATAGAGTTTAGCTCAACAAAAAGCCTCCATGTCTTTTTTTAATATTTTATCCTATTATTATGAACGTGTAATTGAGGAGAATGTTGGGGAGGTTAAGAAAGTTTTGTGAGGAGCTTAAACCTTTTGAGAGATGGCCCCACTATGTCAGCTGTTTAAACAAACTCACCAAAGACCTATTAGCATTTGAGAATCAAGCTAAATACAAAAAGCTACGTAAATTCAATAGGGATTTGGGGGATTACAAGAGGGGAAAGCCATTTGAGTATCAGAAAACTGTAAAATGTTTAGACCCTGACAAACTGGTGGCTATATCTAGAAAAAAAAGAGACCCCAATCTATATTAAAGAAATCGGGGACTGGGTATGTCAGCACCTCAGGAGATGAATCTTCGGGCATGGACACAGAGGGTTCTAACACACAGGAATCCCCCAACCCCAAAAAAACATCGTAGTTTGGACCACCCTTTAGATTTGGCAGACGTAGGGGTGGGCAGAAACACAGGAACAAACGCTGTGGAAGGTCTTCAGTCATTAATAAGTTAACACAACACTATAATATTCATATTATTTCCACTTTTGATTTGATGGATGAGCAGAAACCGCTACTCAGTAAAGGATTGAATTATGTTCCTGGTTTCTTCATTGATAAAAGTGAGTCGGTTAATGATATATTAGCTTTTTGTCGTAGACTTAACGTTATTTTTTGGTTCTAGAGAAGACTTTGAAAGATCTACTGAGTTTAGATTTCTGAAATTGGATTTTACACCACCAATGAACAAACATGTTTCCATATTCCAACAGGCAGTGCTCAAAGATCTACACTTTAAATTGTGTGATTCACAAATGTTAGGGCATAACTTGACAGTAGGGGAGCAGCAGGCTCTCAGAGAACTTCAAAATAATACTAATATTGTCATCTTACCAGCAGATAAGGATGGGGCGGTGGTAATTATCAATTCAGATTATTATCTGGCTGAGGGAAATAGTTGTCTAACCCACAGTTTTATATGCATATGCCCATCGATCCCACATATAACTTCAAGAGGGATACTGACCGATTTCTCGAACGGGCAGCAGAAGAGGGGATTTGGTTGTGCAACATCTTATGGTTAGTGATCCCAGAAAACAGTATCTATATTTATTATCCAAGATACATAAAAAGTTTGGATAACTCCCAGGCAGACCAATAGTTTCAGGAATTGGTTCACTCACAGAACCTCTGTCTGCTTTTCTGACTCAATATCAAAAGCCTTTATTAAAACTTATGAGAGCCAGAATTCAGGACACCACACAATTTTTAAAAATCGTTGCAGATACACAATTAGAACCCACATGGCTTCTTTGTACATTGGATGTTAAGGCACTATACACCAATATACCTCACTGGGCTGGCCTGCAGGCATTGGAATACTGGTTGGAGAGGGCCAACTTGTATCCTCCAGGTTTTAATGCATTGTTGATCTGTATGGCCGAACATGTTTTAACAAAAAATGTTTTCTATTTCCAAGGGGATTGCTATTGGCAAATACAAGGTACCACGATGTGGGGCATTTTTTTTCCCCCCATTTATGTGGATTTATTCATGGGGTACCTTAAGGAACATCTGATATACAATGATGCACATAACATTTATTTGCCAGAGATTAAAATTTGGAGGAGGTTCCTAGATGATTGTTGGTTGGTGTGGCAGGCGGATAGTCAACACTTAGTTGAACTTGTCCAGTACTTGAATGATAACAAATGGGGGATAGAATTTAACTTGACTTGTGATGTTCAAACCTTTTAGATGTTACTATCTCAAGAAATTTGGATCATACCTTAAGAACTCGAGTCTATAGGAAGTATCCCCAGTATAATAGTTTATTATTTGCTTCCAGCTTAAATCCATCCCACACCATCAGAAATATACCTAAATCACAATTTCTTCATATTAGGAGAATTTGTTCCACCCAGGAAGATTTTGACTTTTATTAGAAAGATTTAACACAAAGATTCTTGGTTAGGGGCTATAGACCAAGGGATATAACATTGGCTAGAGACTGGGCCTCCAAACAACAAAGATCTCAATTGTTGGAATACAGAAATAAAACATTGAATGAGGAAAGTAATAATGTTAGGTTAGTAACTACCTATGGACGGTATATTAATTTACTCAAAAATGTGGTGTCTATGAACTGGAATATATTATTGGCTAATGAAGAATTGAGTCAGGTGCTGACCTCTAGGTGTCAGTATTCCTTTCAGAGGGGGAGGACCCTGAGGTCATATTTTTTGCATTATAAACATGGTAGTACAAGGGGCCCTTTGAGTCACCAGTTAATCACAGGGGACAAACTGCTGGGATCATTCCCTTGTGGGCACTGTTCCTTCTGTAAGTTTATGTTAAAGTCTAAACAATTTTCCAGTAAGAATACTGGTCAGGTTTATGACATAAACCTTTTTACTAATTGTGGAACAGACTGGGTAGTGTATTTAGCCTGCTGTACTTGTTCTGCCTTCTATATAGGTCAAACTTCCCTTCCCTTATGAACACGTATGTCAGAACATTTTAGTGATGTCCGTAACAAACGAATGACTAATGCCCTATACAGACACCATAGGTCCCACAAGTCTGCTAAATTCATGTTCATGGTCATAGATAAGATTCAGGGGGACAGGAGTAATAAAGCCGGTTGGCATTCCATCCTTAATTATAAAGAAAAAAAGTGGATTGTTAGGCTAGGGGGTCTTTTTTCCCCTGGTCTAAATGACCAATTATGAGTGGGTGGGGGCATGCTTCTTATTTGGGGATATGATGCAACAGGATGGGTGTAGCAAATACCTAGTTATATATATGCTTGTCATGCTTGTGGCTCTTGTTAATATGGTTTGTTCACTGAGGAAGGCAATGATGCTGAAACCGGTATGAATCAAATGGAATAGTTGGAGCTCAACTTATTTGCTAATAAAAAGTGTGCTTTTAACACTTTGGTGCTGGCTAATTTGCTGAATCTAGTTAATGCTTCAAAACCCATAAAAAGTGAGCCTGCTGATAGGATGTAATATTTTGTGTAAAATATTGTTTTAGTTTGTCAAGTGTTAGGCAGTTTATCTTTCAGAGGCATGCTAGGGAAAAGTTAAAGTCAGAAAACTCTTATTACAGGTTGCTGGAGATACCCAGATTAGATGTGGCACAAAGATAACATCTTTTTCTGTAGATATTCCATTCATTCAAATGTTGAAGTCACAGATGAAATGGTGACACAGGAAAATTACATGTGTTTTTGTGATGGGTTTATGACTTTTGGAATGTACATAATGGTAGGAAGGGTGGCAGTTTGAAGAGTTGGGCTGTCCTGATGGTAGACTATTCAGCAATGTTTGGCTTGGGTAACTCAATAGAAACAGATTTTATTTCAGCACATGGAATAAACACTGGTGGATGAGGGCACAATAGCAAAAGAGAAAAGCAGCAGGAGATTGAGCCACAAAATTATATAGGAGAGAAACCAGACAAAGTCAACTAGATTGTGGAATATACATTTGTGTAATGAAGGACACTCTGAAAGAGGTGGCATATTTTTAAAATATTATGTTATCATTCATATCCACTGTACTTTATCTTGCTCCACTGTGCTGTTGATGGTCCACTCCCTTTATGCTGACTTCACAGAGCTACACATACTGTAAAATAAGCTGTGTGTGTATTCTTGTGTCAGTGAAAGTGCCTTAAAAGGAATTGAGATGAATTGGGGGGGGGAATAAATGCAAGCAGGACATTGCAGTGCTTTCAACCTCCCCTTACAGTTTCCTCAGGCAGATATAGCCATGTTAACTTTAAATGAAAATGGATGCAAACCACAAATAAGCTAGTGTGTGCTCAAACAGCTCTAGTGATATAGAGAAAGCAATCTCTAGACTACATCCCAGGTGACCCAAGTCTGTTATCTGCTGATAGCACACACAGCATCTTCGTTGTTTGGGTGAGGCTTGTAATTTGCATAAATGTGAGTTTTTTCGAGATCTTAATCGGTCCACTCTCAGGAGGAAGAGCAAAAAATGAGAGATTAATTTGCTTTAACACTCATTTCGTCAAATTATCTGATTTAGGAGAACCTTCTAGTTCTATTTCACAGGCTGTTGCTGAAGTAACCTGTATGCGGAGTCTCCTCTTCCTTAAGTAAGATTTCTCCAGTTGTTTTTCAGGATCAGAGAAGTTACAGGCTGATCAGAGCCAAGAGACCATTTGAGCATTGCCATTTCCCACCTTCAGGCCTTTTATCTCTTTTCAAGGAAGGACAGGACAGTCATACCAGGATGAATTTATGAATGCCCATCCAGCTGTCTACCTCCTTTTCAAAGGCAGATAGACTGCTTGGAGAGGAAGTTTGTTCCAGAGAATAGGTAGATTATGTGTGACAACTCTATCCCTCCAACTTGTCTTATTTATTTTTTGGAGTATATATAAATCTCTGGCTCTAGTTTGATTTTTGAAGTTATAGGAGTTCTTGGATTTCTGCATCAATTATGTCAACGTAGATGAGCACAGATCACCCCCTAAGAAGTGTATACGATATTGAAAATAGGTATAGCCTCCAGTCTCTCTTGGTAGCTCAGGTCTTTTCAGCACTTGATTGTTTTAATTAAGAATCTCTGTGGTCATTCTATTTGTTTGACATGCTTAATAAGGTACATCCCAAAGGGCGTGTTATACCCTATAATGGGTCTAATCAATGTGCAGTGCAAGGAGGTGAGAACTGCCTTTCATATAGAGCTGTGCCTTTTGCTATGAGCTGCAAGGTAAAAAGATTTCCTAACCACCGATCTGATGTTGTTCATCTTCACCTCATCCTTGACGGTGGGTGGAACCAACTCGGACATTTTCCAGCTCGCTCTCTCCAAACTCTCGAGCCAGGCTGTACCCAAAAAGCTCCTAACAGAGATTACCTCAGATCTCATTTGCCGCTTTGCAGACCAGACATGCTTCTTCTTATCTATCAAGCTTGTTCATAGGTAGGTACTAGGCTATCTACCTAAAGACATTTATAAGCCTAGCTGGCATATGTTGGCTTTCACTGCCCCCTTAGATTAGTTCCCTGTGCCTCTGTCCAGCAGAGCCATTGAAGTGATCCCTGGGGTAAACTTTCTGTTTCCCATCCACTCATCAAGGTTTCTATTGAAGAGGGTTAGTGAGGAGCTCTGTCTAATGTAGACTGGAATCTTGTTCCAGAGCATGGGAAGTCTCTGGGACAGGAATCTAACCTTCCAGCACATCCTATTTATTGTTGTGGTGAGGTTTAGATCCCTGGAGCATGTGGCTCGAGGGGATATGGTTTTATTTAGGTGGAGCATGTCCATCAATTCTGGGTTGGACATGGCCTTGTATGTCAGGCAAAGATCACCTCTGAGTAGGTGGTATGCAAACAAGTACAGCTGGAGTTTCTTCAGTCGAGCTGCATAGGGCATCTGCTTGAGGCCAGTGATACTCTTGGTGAGGTATTTCTGTGGTCTTTCCATTTGTTGCAGGTGTCTTGTAAGGTACATCCCAAATGGGGCATTGTACTCTATGATGGGTCTAATGAGTGATGCATAGAGGGGCCCAATGACCTTTTTCAATCTGGATGCAAACCCTTTTGTGATTAGGTGGGCCACATAGAAGGATTTTCTAACCACTTTGGCAATGTAATTATCAAAGGAGAGGTTACTATCTACTTGTGTTCCCAGATCCCTTATTACGTTTTCCGTATTTAGGGGGCTACCACCTATGTGGTAGTTTGCGGGTACTTTGTTTTTTCCAAAGGTAATGACTATGCACTTTTTGGCATTTAGTTTGAGTGCATGGTTTTGACACCAGGTATCTGGCTCAGTGAGACCCTTTTGGAGGATGTTTGTGTCAGCCAGAGAGTCAGTTATAGCCCCTAGTTTGCAGTCGTCTGCGAACTTGGTCAGCCATAGTCCTCCTGTGCTTGCCTGTACCTCTGAGAAGTATATGCCGAACAGGAGGGGTCCCAGGACTGAGCCCTGGGGAATGCCACTTGTAACTGGTTTAGAGTCAGACCTAGCTCCCACAACTCTTACCATGTGGGTTCTGTCCATCAGCCAGTTTGCAACCCATCTCGTGATGATGGGGTTTATGTTCAGGCTGGTGAGCTTGTCTATAATGCCTGAGTGGGGAATGGTGTCAAAGGCCTTTGTGAGGTCTAGGTAGGCTGTGTGGACCACCTTTCCCTCATCTATAGCCTTGGTAACTGTCTCAAAGAAGTCCACCAGGTTTAGAAGGCATGATCTGCCCTTAACAAAGCTGAACTGGGTAGGGTCCAGTGTTTGAGGTTTCCAATGTCTCTGTTAATGAGATCCATGATGATGCACTCCATAGCTTTGCAGACCAAGCTAATCAGTCTTAGTGCGATAGTTCCTGGGGTCCGTTGTGGCTCCACCTTTGTGGAGCAGAATAACCATTGCTGTGTGCCACTCTGTGGGCACGTAGCCTGTGGAGAGGCTGAGTTTAAACAGTGTGTTTTGGTGAGGGGTTAGTTCATCTTTGAGCTCATGTAGGACGCAGCTTGGGACACCGTCCGGTCCCATTGATGCTGTGTTTTTGGCTTTGGAGAAGGCTGTTTTAACCTGAGTGTCTGTGATTTCAGGAGCACTATATTCTTCTAGTATAGTTATGGGCCCTTTTGGGGGTGAGAGGGGGGTGAAGTTTGCACTGAACCTATCTGCCAGGATGTTGGCTATATCGGTCGGTTCAGTGTATTTTGTGCCATTCTGCACTAACTCGGAGCAGATCTGAGAATTGCCACTTAGATTCTTGACATAGCTAAAGAATGCCTTCTGGTTATCTTTGGAGTCCATTGCAATTTTTCTTTCGAAGCTAGCCTTGGACGATTTTATGAGGGAATGTAGTTTCTTGCTGATACTGATCAGGGATGTCTTCCCTTCTTGGGATTTTACTCTCTTCTGTACTAGTTTCCTCCTTCTATTGTATAGCTTGTTTATGACAGGGGTCCACCAGACTGGTTTCCTTTTCTTGGAGGAGTGAGTCTTGGTTTTGTTTGGGATAGCATGATCCATGCATTCTTGTAGGTGCCCATAGAGTGCATTAGTAAAGGATTTTGCAGCTTGGACAGTGTTATCCTTTAGCATGGGAGCTTTGAAACTTCCCACCTCCGTCTTAAGTAACGTGAAGTTAGCGTTTGAAAAGTTTTTCACAGTGGTTTCTTTGACCGGGTGTGGTGGTGGAATGTGGATATCCAGAGTGATTAGTTTGTGGTCAGATCTAACCAGTGAGAGGTTGGCCTCCAGTGTGGGACACCGGTCACCCATGTTGGTGATGACCAGGTCCAATATGTTGTCACCTCTGGTGGGGGTGTTGACCAATTGATCCAGGGCGTTTGAGTTTATAAATTCTAGGAAATGTTGGGCAAGGGAGTTTGTACTTGAGTAGTTCTGCCAGTTAATGTTTGGGTAACTGACATCACCCAATATCAGGGTGTTTGGTAGGACCTTTATGTTTCCCAGTGTTTCCAGGAATGCAGAGTGAGGGTCCTGGGACATGGTGGGTGATCTGTAGCAAGCTATAATTTGAATAGCAGTTTTGCCCGTTGTTAGTTGCACGTGGATGATCTCTGAAGCATCGTGCTGTGCCACTAACCTGGTTGCAACAACTTGTCAATAATGTCTCATAAACTTTCCAAAGCATTCTTGAAAGGTCTGTTCTTACTGAGATCACCCCTTTAAAGAACCAGTCCCTCCATGGGATTTGACTACAGTTCTTCAAACATTAACACAAACCTACTTTGAACCAGCAGCATCTTGCCATTTGAAATATTTATTTTGGAAGACTGTATTTCTGATGGCGATCACCTCTGGAAAGACAGTTTCTGAGTTACAGGCTTTATCATGCAGATCACCCTACCTAATCTTCCATAAAGACAGAGTCCAACTAAGAACTAATCCCTCCTTTCTTCCAAAAGTAGTTTCTGAATCCAATATCAATAAGACCTTACAGCTGCCAACCTTTTTCCAATAAAGGAGAATATGCACTTCATTTACTAGATGTACACAGACAATTGCATTTTTATCTCCACAAAACTAGAAAGTTCTGAAAATCTGACCAGTTATTTGTAGCTTTCTCTTCTTTACGAATGGGTTGAGCAGTTACCAAAGTTACCTTAGCTAAATGGTTGAGAGACTGCATCACTTTCATTTATCAATCACAAGGATTTCAACTTTCCAAAACAATTAAAGCCCACTCTACAAGGGCTATTGCCACATCATCAGTTTTTCATGCAAAAGCTTTACTGCATGACATTTATGCAGCAGCCATGTGGTCTTCTCACCACACCTTTATCGCACATTATAAATTAGACTAGGTCTCGAGGGGTCAAGCATCCTTTGGCTCTATGGTGCTTTGGAATATTCTTCCATGAGACCTCCCAAGGCAAATAAGTAGCTGGGGATTCTGTCCCGCCATCAAGAATGAAGTGAAGATTAACAATATCAGATAAAGAAGTTGTCTTACCATAATATTCCATATGTGTTGTTCATCTTCACCAATCCTTGACATACCCACCCACCTTCCCCCATCCTAAGGCTCTTAGTAAACGTTTCCAGTTCTGATCCAGTTTCTCTTCAAGAACTTATAGATGGCCTCGTTCTATCTGCATATATGTTTATGGCTGTGTGTGTGTGTGTGTGTGTGTATATATATATATATATATAAATATATATATATATATATATAGAGAGAGAGAGAGAGAGAGATCCTAATTTCCTGGCTGTATTCTGCCTTCTGGCAAACTCGATCTGAGATAATCTCTGTGAGGACCATTATGGGTAGAGCCTGGCTTGAGAGTTTGGAGAGTGCAAGCTGGAAAAACGGCCAAGTCAGTTCAGAGGGTTTGGAACCAAACTCACCATCAAGGGTTGGAATGTTTGGTAAGACATAACTTCTTTTTGCAACAAGATGGTCAAATGAGATGGAACTGTCCACCCAAATAGCCAGGTGACTCACTACCGTCTCATTTTTAAGTGGTATATTTCAATACTGTAAGATAGTATTATGCAATAATGTTGCACTTTTTAGAATTGAGTTTTTAGTCAATTTTGTGCACAAGCTGTAGACAAGTGTAAGATTCTGTTGGAGTGTCTGTATGTCAAAGGAGGACTTGATGATAACTTCCAGCTTACAATCATCTGCATTCTTTGTTAACCAGAGATCCTTGTTTGATATATGAAGATCTGAGAAGTAGATACGGAATAGCAGAGGTCATGGCACAGATACCTGAGGGACTCCACTGGTCACATTTATGCTGTCAGAGGATGCATCCCCTAGTCCTGCTGTGTGAGTCTAGTTGACTATCCACCTAATCATGTACAAATCAGTCTGGTGTTCCTTCTGTTTGTTTCTTATATTTGCATGTGGTAAGGTATCTAATGCCTTGGTGAGGTCAAGTTATGCTGTGTCGACAGCTTGCTTGCATTCTGCAGTCTAAGTGATTCTCTCAAAAAAGTTCACTGTGTTCATGCCAAACTGCTGGGGGTCATGTGAGATAAGACTTTTGATATCATAGCTAATTAGGACAGTTACTAGAAGTTCTGTGGCTTTGCTGGAAACTCTTGTTAGACTGATAGATGTGTAATTCCTGGAGTCATTGGTGAAGACACCCTTGTAGAGTGGCATCACAACAACTGTGTGCACCACACCTGTGGGACACAACATGTTCGTAGACTCTGGTTAAGAGATTGAGAATTGGGTCTCCCAGTACTTGTTTATCACTATTTATTAGTCAGCTAGGTATATTGTCAGGCCCTTGAGGTGTTCTTCATTTTGGCAAGTATTTTCTGTGCATGTTCTTTTGTGATGGTAGATAGCTTGATTCCATCTGGGGTAAGTGGGCTTGGAATAAATGCCTTTGGGGTGAAGTGGGGACTGAATTTATCTGCCAGTATGTTGGCAATATTGACTAGGTTAGGGTAGGTAGTTTTATTAATTAATAAGCTCTGAGCAATGTTGACTGTTGTTCCTTATTTCCTCAACATAACGAAATATAGATTTATAGTTTTCTTTGGCTTCTGCTGCTAGTCTAAGGTCCTGAGGTACTTTTGCTTGTTCTGCTGCCTTTTTTTTTGTAGTTTCTTAACTAGTTGTTTAATGTTCTCCTTAATTTGTGGATCTTTTGTTCGGCTATATAGGTTAAGGAATTTCTTCCTTTATTCTGTAGTTTATTAATACTTCTGAACCACCCCCACTGGTTTGCTTTCAAACTTCCTAATTTGGATCTCATTGAGTTGAATACACTGGAAGTAGAGCTTGTCAACATTTTGGGTGACTCTGTTATACTTTAACTTGGAGACTTTATAGTATTGTAGATTTGTATATTTGAAGTTCTTGAATTCAGTGATATTTGCTTCGGCATTTGAAGATTTTGATGTCGAACTTGGCTTGTTTGTGATCTGACTTGACCAGTGAGGGGGATAATACATACAGATACTAAGTTTGTTAGGACTATTGTTAGGACTAGGTCAAGTGTATTCTGTCCTGTAGTAGATTCCTTAATGTGGTCCAGCACATTCCTGTTTATAAAATATAAGAACTTTTGGTCATATTCTGCACTGGTGGCATAGGTCCCCCAGTTTATCATGGGGTAGTTGATGTCACCTAGGTTAATATCACTCCCACTTGCACCAAAGTTCATCAAAAATATTTTGGAATATTATTTGATTTTGTGGAGACAGGGGTGGGTCCTGTAGCACACTGTGCTCTAAAAGCTGGTCCTATTTAGTGTAATTTGAATCTTTATAAGCTCCACTTGTGGGTTTCTAAGTATCTATCTCAAGGTAATTTAGTCTCTAACAAATATGGAAATGCAACCACAGTTTCTAGTCTTAAGTGACTGGTAAGCACAAAACCTAGATAGTTTGGGAGTGTTCTCTGGGCTCTTAAAACAGTTTTTTTGTAACAGCATATGTGCTCCAAATGCAGGAATGCCTCCAAGTGTGGCAGTTTGTTGTTTAGACTTATAGATACATGTACTTTGAATTCACTGAAGTCTGAGACATGGTACAGCTGGTTGAGAGATTGGATAAGGAAAAAAAGGGTAGACTGAATATAGGATAAGGGACTTCCAGGATGACTGCACATTGGGTAACAGCTTATTTGTAGCTCTCCCAGTGTGAAAACAGAAACTTAGCAGAGAAAGCCAGTGGACCTAAATTTCTCAGTAAATTTCAGTAACTGGCTAGTAAGGGCACTGACTGGATGATAGGAAAAAAAGAAATACAGAGGGCCTGAAAGAAAATCAGCTGCAAAAGGCAGTGAAAAAACACTGACTGGGAAAAGTACTGCACCTGTTCAGCAAAAAGAAGTGCAAGCTCGAGACATGACTTCCAGTAACCCAGAGGAAAGTATAAAGCAATTGCACTCAGACCTGACTAAAATAAATGAAATACTGATGGAGTATATCAACTCAAACAATAAAAGGCTAGGGAAAATGGAAGAAGCTTTAAACAGATATTCAGATGAGGTGATAAAACTGCAAAACTCAAAGGAGAAATGAAGAAAAGACTGAATATGAGATTCCACAACAAGAGATGTTTAAAAAAATAATAGAATTAGATGACAGAACACAGGGAAAACCTGAGATTTTCTGCTGTACCAGAGAAGCTGAAAGGAGTAGACTATATTAATTTTATGAAAACTCAAATAAGCAACTGGACTGGTATTCCACAACAGGAATTATTAATTGAAAGGACACATTGTGTATGCTCCAAACCTGGCTATCAGAAAACAGCTTAGACTTTTAATAGTAAAGATGCAATCTTAACCAGCAGAAGGAGTTGATTCTGGCAAAACTGTGGCAGAAGAACAAAGTACTAAAAGTGGGAGAGAGAAGAGTTTTTGTGGAGAATGACTACTCATTGTACATCAGGAGGAAGAGGAGTAAATTTATTCCATTATTCAGGGAATGTCGAGAAGCAGGAGTGAGATTCAAACTGCTGTACCCAGCTGTCTTCAAAATATTTTCACAGGAGGAACAAATCATTTTTTGATGCTAAGAAAGAAATACAAAAGTTTGTCCAACAAAAAGTGAGCTGTGAAACAAAGGGAGATTCTGCTTCTTGTTCTTCTGGTAATAAAGACTGCAGAGAGACTGTGCCAGTGAAAGCTTTTCCCGTGTTTCAATGGAAAATGCTTGAGAGAGAGGGAAAAAAAACACAAGAGTTGAGTAGAAGAATCGAGAGTATGTTGGAAATGAAGCAGAGACAGGGCTTGGGAGATGGAGATGAACAGGAATAGAATAAGAAAATCTGGAAATATTGAACTTTCTTGGACTTTGTTAAATTTGTAGGGGACTCTAAAGCATATCCCCTACTTAATGCCATTAATGTTTAGAGAATAAAATCAGTAGCTTGGAAATTGACAAATATGGGATTACAAAGCAATAATTATATTTGTGAAACATGACAGAACTAGAAAATCTGGAAATATTGGACTTTTTTGGACTTTGTTAAACTTGTAGGGGACACTAAAGTATATACCCAACTTCATGTCATTAATGTTCGGAAAAATACTCAGAAGAGAGGAAAAGGGGGGAGAAAGTTAACTGTAAGTAAAAAAAATTTTTTTCTTAATAGTACTATTATAATGGTGCATGATTTTCTTTCCATTTTATAAAGTAAAGTTTTTCAGTTATTTTAAGTGTAATGGAGATATAAATGTAAATAGGTGCTCCTGTTTTTTTCTCCCTTCTCTCTTTCTTTGGTTTTAAGAAATGTAGGCACATCAATGTATTTTTAAAAAAGATCTGGTTAAAAGAGCATGACAAAAAAAAAAAAAAGAGTGCTTTTTCTTATTCTTGCATAGGGGCATGACTGGGTTAAGGCGATTAGCTTAATCTAGTAACAAGTTTTAAGAGAAAGCAAGTAAATGAAAAAGAATATTGAATATTATAAGGCTTTTTTCTAGTAAACAGTTTTGTGTCTAGACAGTCTGGAAAGGGAAATGGCTTGGAGAAAATGTTTTTTGAAGACATTCAAGTGTTTTCCTTGCTGAGAGAGCTATAAAGATAAGACAAAGCCAGACAGCACTTAATAAAACCACAGGCTGTACCATGCAGTTTGGCATGGATAACCTTTCTTTTAGGTTATCTCAAGTTTATATATGCAGCTGTCAGTTTGGAACATGTGTTCCTATTAGGAGAGTAAAACTTTGATATTTTTGTGTGTTATTATTAAGTTAATAGGTTTTAGGAGGGTAGTGGGGTGTGTTTGTATTTTTGTTTGAGGGTTTTCCATAAAACAAAAATTTTTGTAAGATGTAACATAGGCTGAAATGGAGATGATAAGAAACAACTGTATAAAAGATTAGCCTGTCAAACAGTACATGTGTGCAACACAAAAGCTGGAACTAGACATTGAACAAAAAAGCTGTTATACATATAAGGTGGGAATAATAATTTTTCAAGAATATGATGATTTCCGTAATGTCTTTAAACATTAATGGTCTCAAGATAAATACAAAAACAAGTAGTGAACTATATTAAAAGTGTATAGTGCAAATAGCTGTGCTGTAGGATTCACACTTGGAAAGAACTAAACATGTGAATCTGATAAAGAAAGGTTTTCAGGATATTTATTCAGCAGAATATATGGGGCAAAGGAACAGAGGAGTACTTATATTAATTGCAAGAGGAGTTCCAATAGTAATAGAAGACAATAAAAAGACAATAATGGTAGGTTTGTAGTACTAAGGGGCTACTGCCAAGGGAAGAGCATTACACTGACAGGGACATGTATTTACAGTGGATATAAAAAGTTTACACACCCCTGTTAAAATTCCAGGTTTTTGTGATATAAAAAATTAGACCACAATAAATCATTTCAAAACCTTTCCCACCTTTAATGTGATCTTCAGAAGTACTAATACAAACAATTAGCTATTCTTAAATAGGCACTCAATCAAAAATTGCGGGAGAAAACGTAATTGTTTGCTTAAACAGGCACTACCCCTACAATTATGTTTTCTCCCGCATTTTTTGATTGAGTGCCTATTTAAGAATAGTTAATTGTTTGTATTAGTACTTCTGAAAAAGTTTGTATGTTAGCAAACGAAAAGCGCTTTAAGTTTTTATACTTTTGTTAAGATTATTAAACCTGTGAGAAGACTCTACAGTTGTTTGAACATGTGGATTTGTTTATATGTTACATATCCTCAGCCCTACTTCTCATGGCATGGCTGTCAGTATCTCCTTTTGTCACATCTCTCCCCGCTTTGAAGATTCAAGCTAGCATTTCAAGTGCCACTTGAGAAACGTTGCTTGAGAGGAATGAGCCTATCTGGGAATACATTATCCCATACCTTGTCTTGAGATGTCATTTGCCTTGGCATTGCTGACCACACTACAGTGCTCCACTATCGCATCATATGCCTGCAGCCCTAGGCTCCACCATAGTAACTTGGCATTCTTCTGGCTAGCTTGCTGTAGCCATAGATCCCCCTCAGATTCCTTCTGCCTACTACTGTGAATACTTAGCACCAGGACCTCCCTATTATGGTAAAGTTTCATCATGTTAACATGGTACAGTTTGTGCCCCTGCCTCCTGTATAGCAATTCTAACATGTGGTTAACACTGCTGACCTTCCTTACCACTTTGAAGGGTCCCTACCAAGCTGCTTGCAGCTTATTGTGTTTGACAGGAATGAGAACCATAACCTGTTGTGTCCCATAGCATACGCTCAAGCTCAAGCATTCCTGTCATACTAGACCTTTTTCTGCTGATGGGCTCCTGCCAGGATCTCCTGGGCCAAGCCCATGAGCTCCCTAAGCCTTGTCCTGAGGTTTAGGACGTATGCCACAGCAGACACATTGTGGGATTCACATTCACCCTCTCACTCATCATGAATAAAATCTGAAGGCCCCCCTCACTCTATGTCCATACAGCAACTCAAAGGGTGGAAAACTGTGGATTCCTGGGGTACCTTTCTGCATGCAAACAGCTGATGGGGCAAATATTTGTCCCACTCTCAAACTGGTTTGAAAATGCCCATAGCATGGTGTTTAGTGTAGAGATTAATCTCTCCATGAGACAATTAGTCTGGAGATGGTACGGATGGTCTTTAGGTGCTTCACCCCACAGTGCTTCCACAGAAAAGCCAACAAGTCTGACATGAAATTGGCACCTCTGTCAGTCAGTATTTCTCTTGGGAAACCTACCCTGCTGAAAATCTCTAACAAATCATTTGCCACCTTCTCTGTCTTGATGGAGGCCAGAGCCACCAACTCAGGATATCTAGTAGTATAATCTACTAACACCAGGATATACTTCTTCCTGTGGAACTTGGGGTACTCAGAGGCCCCACAATATCCATAGCTACCCTTTGAAACTGCTCCTCAATCACAGGAAAAGGCATCAAAGGAGCTTTGACCTTGTCTCCTGCCTTGTCTACTTTTTGGCACTGCTCACAGGTCCTGCAATACCCTATTACATCCTTTGCAATCCTAAGCCAATAAAAGTTCTGCATAATTCATCTCTTAGTATGCTTTATGCCCATATGACCTGCAACAGGAATGTCATGGACTATGGCTAGAAATGTCAGATGGTAGGCTCTAGGCACTACCAACTGCTGTATTGCCTCACCCTCTAACCCTCTCTTGGGGTTCACTCTCTATACAGTAACCTTTTGCTCCAGTATACAGATTCCACCTCTCCTTGAGAGTCAGGTGCCTCCATAGTTACCTCCCTCAAGCCTTGTAATGTAGTGTCTGAGATCTGATCCTGTCTCAGCTCTACTTTTGTCACTCTTCCCAGCTCCCCCTCTACAGGAAGTCTGCTATCCTCTGACAGCAGTGCCTCAACTGTCAACCTGGGTACTACCACTCACCTCTGCCTTTGCAGTCACCCTATCCAAGGGAACATCAGTAATCAGTACTTACCAGCAGCTGTGGCTCACCTTCAAGCTCAACACTACAGAGTAGCTCCCTCCCTGAAATAGCCTCCTCACCAGGCCTGGCTTTAGGTGTGGTGTCTGTCTGGGTCTTCCCCAGGCTACCAGACCCAAATGCCTGTCTCCAAACCTGACTGTGTGTAACTGCATGCAGACAAGGTATTGCATTATCAAAATCATTCCCTATCAGTACGTCTGCAGGTATATCCTCAAACACACCTACATGCTTACTTTGATTTCCACCCTACCAGTCAAGGTGAACCCTGGCAATAGGCATTTGGAATGGGGTCCCTATTAAAGCTCTGACTGGAGTGACTATCCAAGCAAGTACTGCTCCTCTTTAACCACTGCAGGCTTCACATTGGTTCTGTCAGAGGGTGTGTCTGTCTTAGCAGTGGCCTGTTTTCCATCCACTAAGATAGGATATAACCGCATGTGATAGTGTGATCCCCCTGTTGTCTCCAGACAACTTATCACTGGCATTCTGTTATTCCCCCCTTGCTGGCTCCCCCACCTTTTGTTCCCCACCTTCCCTCCATGGACATCTATATGATACATGGCCCCACTGGTTACATTTAAAACGTTTAACCCTTGATCCTGGCTGTGTACCTGAACTAGTGGCTTCCCCTGTTTCTGGTGGACTCTGTTGGGGTGGCTTAGGCTTTCCATCATGGGTTCCCTTATAACCATTTGCAGCAATGGGTATCCTCTTCCTGTGCAGTGTTGCCCTACTTGCTAAGTAGCGATCCCCTTTCTTCCCCCAGCTCATCTGCAGAGCTACATTCTCGGTCTGCCAACCAGATTTTCATGTCATCAGGCAAAGTGCTAAGGGCTTGTTCCCTCACCAAAAGGTCTGCCAGCCCTTCAAAAGTGGTGACCTGCCACCCACTTACCCACCTATGAAAACAAGTGCTTAACTCAGCAATATAATCAGACACACTTTCATCTGCCTTGCATATATGCTCATGAAACTTTTTCTGTAGGTTTCAGGTGTTAACTTAAAACATTCAAGTAAATATTTCTTTCCTTTTCATAATTTAAAAGTCAATATCAGACATTTTAGCAACAGTAGCTACAGGTTTACCATGGAGTAAGGGGGTCAGGATCCATACCCAAAGCCCTTGGTCAACATTATACTGTTTACATACTCTCTGAAATATATGAATAAAACTATAAAAATTATCACCCTCTGTAAATTGTGGAAGGAATTTACTGACCTTTATTGCTTCTGGGGTTCAACTATTCCCTTCCCCATTACCTCCATAACCCTGGCAAAGAGTCTATATCTCCCTTTCATGTTGATGCTGCTTCTCCTTTTCTTCAGCCTTCAAATGCCACAGTCTCTCTGCTGATTCTGATTTCATCTGTTTCTCCTTTTCTTCAGCCTCCAAACACCACAGTCTCTCTGCTGATTCTAATTGCAAATGTTTGGCCTCCAGTTCAAGTATCTCTAACTCCGGATGGATTTTTAAGTCCTCTGAGGAAAACATGAATTGCCCTGTTTCTGAGGGCTGCAAATCCCCATCACCAAACTGGTTGTCCTCCTGGTTGCTTGTCTGAGCTGCAACTAATGTTGAAATTATTTCCTGTGTAGTCAGGTTGGCATCCGCCAGTCCTTTGGCTTTACACACCTAGGCCAACTGGTTGTTTCTCAGCTTGCCATAATCCTCTGCTGATATCTTTGAATGCATTCCCTGACTAAACTAACAATAA
Organism: Protopterus annectens; assembly: GCF_019279795.1. Taxonomy (NCBI): domain Eukaryota; kingdom Metazoa; phylum Chordata; order Ceratodontiformes; family Protopteridae; genus Protopterus; species Protopterus annectens. The sequence goes on along the minus strand of NC_056743.1, from coordinate 592,703,818 downwards.
ATAAATAAATAGAACTGTTGTGAAATGAAACTCTGAATGTCTACTTTGTGGCTGCCGAGAGAATGCAGACCTTTAGTGACAACTGCTTAATAACTACAGAAGTTCAATATCCACACCACTGCTCACCAATATGTGACATCCCCACTCTAGGCCAGTAATCAAGGAGCCTGATTCCTCACCACTGACACTAGAGAGGGATGTTCACTTGGAATGCAGATGGATACACTCAGTAATTCCAGATCCACACCTCTCTGCATTAAGCACAATTTCCCTGAAGAGCACACAGGGAACACGTTCAGTCCAGGGGCTGGTTCCTATCTTTCTCTCTCCAGACCCCCAATAAGACTGCCCACTGGCACAGCTGTAGGGTTAGGTCCTCAGCCGGGATTCCAAGCCACGTCCTCCAGCACCCTCTCTGTAAAACCAGTGCCTTGCGCCCCTGCTCCAAGCAGCTGATACACACATACACACACACTTCAAGATTTAATTTTCACACACACATACACACACACACACACCTGGGAAAGGCTGGCACAGATTACCCGCTCTACCAACTTTGTCTAGACTATAAGGTAGATTCACTGCCACCAGTCAGTCACTATAAAGCTCTTAAAATGGTATCCAATTATGCTGAGTGAAGTTAATATTAATACAAATGGTAATGTTGACCAAGCAGTAAGGCTTTCAGGAGTGGCCAGAGTTATTCACTAAATAAATATGTGCAAATACTCTCAAAACTTAAATATTTTTCTTGAAGGACCAGCCACAATGAAAAGTTTAACTATATTTAATAATAAATAATAAAAAGAACATGAAAATCCTAAATATCTATTTATAGTAAACACCAGAGTGTCAGTCAGAGGAAATATTAAAAATAACACAGCTGGAAAGATTTACTCATTTACAGAACAACAATACTTAACTATTCTCACTATATTTTCCTAACTGATTTAGAGAATTACTATCCCTGGTCACTTACTAGTGCAAAGCAAGATGAAGAGGATGAGTGGTCTTCCTCCTTTGTCAGGTTCCAAGAACAGGCTGCCCAGTCTGACTGAGAGACTTCTCAATATAATATCTAAATATTATTTCAGAGTTGACTACTCAATAACATCACATCTGACTCTGTTTCCCACACTAACGAACACTAGAAGCTGCCAGGATTTTAGCACCTATGTGTCAATAATACACACACACACACACACACACACACACACACACACACACACAAGAGCATTGCTGAGATCTGGTGCAGCTCCTGGAAGTCATAAAACACTGCCCTTCTTCCTACAGGAGGTAATAAACCATACTTCTTACAGACATTGCATATCTGGCTTCATTCAAAACTGTGAGATAACATCTTTATGGCCTAGGCCCAGTAGTTTAATTTTCTTGCTATTTTTGAAGTTTGAAATTAACCTCTTCTCTACTAGTACCCTCAGTCAAAACATATACAATACAATAATACATGTACATTTTGGCTCTTCTTTGTCAGGTAATTTTTGACCTTCCTGATTCTGAGGGTAAGACGTCTGCTCTCTCCTTGTTAGGGACTTCTTCTCAGGTGTCTCACAATTCTATTAAGTGCAGTTATAATTTAGCAGATGCTTTTTCGAGAGCTACTGCCTTTGCTTCTGTTATCAGAAGATATTCCTGGCTTCAGCTTCAACCTTTGCCTGATGATATTAAAGCTAAGTGGATGGATGCCCCTCTGGATAACAAGTACTTACTTGGTGCAGCTGCTGCTGATTTGTTTAAGTCTCTTCAGGATAAGGGAAAGGCTTTACAGGAATTGAAACATGTTTTTGTCTCTCCTGTGCCTAAGTTTCAAAGGATTTACCCTAATAAGACAGCCTTTGTTCATAGGCAGTGTTGTCTTCCTCCCAAGGGTAAAAAGGATAGGAAAAGGGCTCCTCTTGCTAAAGCTACCCAGATTTCTGTGACACAGAAATCTCCTTTTCCTGACAAACCAGGTGCAGTCCGACTATGCTGTTCTTCTCAGTCACACTCCACTTCCTCTTTCTGTATCCCTTCCAGTTTGGTTAAAGATTACTCAGGATTCTTGGGTTCTGTCCATTATCCACCTAGGGTACTACATGGTCTGGTAGTCTCATCCTCCTTTCATGGGCATTCCTCAACCCCCTCAGAAACAGTTGGTATTTTACCAGGGGTGCTTCAGGATCTTTTGTCTCAGGGAACTATTCTGGCAGTTCCAGTTTCTCGAATGGGGAAGGGGTTTTACTCCAGAAATGTTCTTGGTCCCCAGAAAAGAAGGCACTTTGAGGCCCATTCTGGATCTCGCACCTAAACACCTTTCTGAAGGTCCCTTCTTTTCAGATGTTGTCCTTTCAGACTTTGTTCTCTATGCTTCTTCCTCAGGTTTTTCTACTGTCTCTGGATCTCAAAGATGCTTATATTCACATCCCTATTATCCCCTTTTCATGAAGTTTTTACATTTCTCTGTTGCTTCCCAGCATTTTCAGTTCTCTGCTTTGCCTTCAAGAGTATTCACTCAATGCCTTGCTTCTGGGATTGCTTTTTGCAGTCTAAGGGGAACACAGGTCTTTCCTTACTTAGACACATTCCTTTTTCAGGCATCCTCTCCAGAGCTTCTACTGCAGCATCTTCACTTTGCCATTTGTCTCTTGCAAAGCCTGAGGTTCACTATAAAGTTCCAAAAGTGACTTCCTCACAGGATCATGTATTTCTGGGGTGCAGGATCCAGACTGTTCCAGTGTCGGCATCCCTGCCTTCTCACAGGGCATTAACTCTCATTGCCTTCTTTCAGTCCCTTCTTCCTCTGGCCTCAATGGTTTCTAAAGTCAGTTTGGCTTCAGCTTTCTCATCGACTTCATAGCTCCTCTTCTTCCATGCCTCAAGCTGGAATTGAACTGGTGGATTCAACAGTTGGCTCTTAATTCAGGGCTCTTGTTTTAATCCCCCTTCCTTCTCAAGAGCTGTTCACAGATGCTTCAAACATGGGATGGGAGCATCCTTTTGGCTGACTAAAAGTGCAGGGTCCTCTGTCGCCTCAACAAAGGAAAGACCAAATCAGTGTCAAAGAGATGAGAGCTCTTCTGCTCGCCATTCAAGCATTTCACCCTGTATTCTCCTCATGGCCTCTCAAGGTGTTTACAGTGATGTGGTATGTCAAGATACAAGGGGGGATGACATCTTCTCTTCTATGTTGGTTGGCACTTCTAGTGTGGGAACTAGCTATCCAGTATCATGTGACACTAAAGGCGGTTTACATTCCCTCAGGTCAGAATATTCTGGCAGACTCTCTGAGCTGGTCCATAACACAATCCCATGAGTGGATGCTTCACAGGGATGTGTTTCTGGTCATTGTCCACCAGTGGGATACTCCTCAAGTAGATCTTTTTGCCCCCCCACCCAAACAGACAACTTCCTTTTTTTGTGCCAGAGTCCCAGGTCCTCTGGTCTGGAAGGTGAACTCTTTTTCCTGGAAGGGGATGTTTCTTTATGCCATCCCTCCCCTTCCTCTCATTCCAAAGTCCTGTTCAAAATATAATAGGATGCTCCCAAAATCTTGCTGGTGACTCCCTTTTGGCCCAGACAGCATTGGTTCAAGTTTCTTCTTCTGCATTTAGCCAAGGGCAATCATCACAAGTTAACTCACAGGGTGGGCCTACTCACACAAGACAAGGGATCTCTCATCAATCTCCAGCTGTCCACTCTTAAACTGACACTGTGGGTGATAGGATTTTGATTCCGTGCAGACACCTTTTCTTCTGAGGAAGTACTTAGGGTCCTGCAGGAGGCCAGGAAGCCCACAATGAGGAAATCCTACTTATCCATATGGAATAGGTTTTCTGTTTTGTGTCTTTCTCGTAACCTGGATCCACTTTCTGTGAATGTTCCTGTGGTTCAGTCTTATCTGTGTGAACTGCTCAATGCTGGGTTGTCTTATTCTTCTATAAAGGCTACTTATCAGCTATTTCTTCTTGTAAGCCTTTATCACCTCCTTTAGCTTCTAAATTTGAGGCTAAACAGTTTCTTATAGGTGTCCTTCATATTAGACATCCCAGGAAGTCTGTCCCTCCTCCCTGGAATCTTAATTTTGTTATGGAAAAATGTACCCAGGCTCCTTTTGAGCCTGCAGCTTCAACTTCCTTACAGCATTCTTCTTGGAAGACTGCACTTTTGTTAGCCTTTACTTCTGCCAGACAGGTGTTTGAGCTTCAATCCCTTATGGTTTGACCTCATTTTTTTAGTGTTCCATAAGGACAGGATGTCCCTTTGTTCTAAGCCTTCTTTTATGCCCAAAATGGTGAAAGAGTTCTATTAATCAGTCTATTCATTTGCCCACATTTTTCCCTTCTCCTCAATCTGCTAGTGAGAAGGTGTTGCACACTTTGGATGTGCGCAGACAATTCAGATTTTATTTGGATAAGACTAAGAATTTTTGTAAGTCTGATCAGCTTTTTGTTTCTTTTCATTCTAGATCCTTAGGATTGGCTGTTTCCAAGCAAACTATTTCTTCTTAGATTTGTGAAGTCATTTATTTTATTTCTTTCATGGCAAGATTCTTTATTCTTCTGTTAAGGCTCCTTCTACTAGGGCTGTGGTTTCTTCTGGTGCTTTTTTTCAAGGGTTTGGATACTAACTCTATTCTTGAGGCAGCATCTGGACTTCTCTGCATATGTTTACCAAGCACTATAAGTTGGATGTGATATCCAGAGCTTGAGGCGGCTGTACTTGGGCCATTCTTCATGGGTTCCTAGAAAGCTCTGCTGATCCTTCCTTCCTCCCACTCTTCTTCCTGAGCTTTTGCACTGTCCCTATTGTAAGTAATACTGCAAAAGTGGAATGGAAGGGCATAGTTCAGCTGTGTAAGAAGTTACCATAAGAGTAGATGTCTTTTTCTTCACTGTTGCAGCATTCACTCCCTCCCCCTCGCTCTTTTCGCTTCTGGATGTACTTGTTACCTCTCTACTCCTTAGAGTGTTGTTCACGCTGGTGCTGTCACTTCTGAGGATGGTACATCCGGACATCACTTTTACATCGTACACTGTACGCAGGGAGCATACATGTGATGTACAAGCAACCTATACTGGCCAGACTTCAGGCTGCCCTTGGCAGGGGATCGTTATTGTAAGGAATGTTGCAACAGTGAAGAGAAAGACATCTGCCGTTAAGGTAAGTTATTACACACCTGTACTTTTTCTGTAAAGCAAAGTATCCTCAAAGGAGAGTAATGCTAAAGGATATTGTTTAATGTTACTAACTGTTCAGGTTTAAAGACGAAGTTATGAATTTTTAGTAGTTCTATTGTACTTGTTTAAGAACCAGGCAATTACTGAATTTATATGGCAGGTCTGCAACAAATTTACTACTTTCTTGTAATATTTCTCAAGCAAATGTCTTTGTGTGGCTTGTATGTTAGTGAAAAATAGATGTAGGGAAGGTCAGGGAGAATGTAAGTTGAAGCTGTGTTCTTTCTGATATAGTCTGTCAGATATGCTTTAGCTCTGTATAGAAAGCCATGTTTTTGGTATTTATTAACTGGTTGTCTTATATAATGGTTGAACTTCATTTAGTCTTTAGTAATGATGCCTAGTGGCTTTGTATTAGTTTCAAGTTAGATGCTGATTACAATTGGCTGGGGTAATGGTAAGGCAGGTTTTCTGTTCTGAGTTGTTTGGCATTGAATAAGATGTGTGTGCTCTTTTTAGGGTTTAGGAGTAGCAGTAAATTACTTAGCCATAATTCAATAGAAGTAAAGACGTACTGTGGAATCTAAGCTGTAGGTGGAGCAGATGACTGGAATTATCTGCATAATGGACAATGGTAAGATGTTTACTTGCTGTATGAAGGTCATTTGTAAATAAGTGGGCCAAGAATTGGGCCTTGGGTGACATATATACATACCGGTAGGAAGGATAAGTATTAATTTTGTCATTTTACTGCCTGAAGTCTATGGAAGATGTATCTGTAGGTGGTAAGGTCTAAAGGTAGGGTATGCAGGAAGGTTGCAGACATATAGAGGAAGAGGAATAATTCAAAGGGTGTAAATAATAATAGCACTGGTAGGTGTGCTGTACATAAAGTCAGTTAGATATGGGAAAGGAAGATGACAGAGGGAGAAGCAGAGAGATGGAACAGGAGAAATTATACTGGGAAGTAGAGCAGGGAAGGAGAAGTAGTGGGGTGGGAAATAGAGAGATGTATTGGTAGTCTAAAAGTACTAGTAGGACATTAGTGTGGGTTGTTGCAGTTACATAACCAAAGATGCTGAAGATGGAGTTTTATGGCTTTTTTGAAGGGGGTGAGGGTAGTTATAGTTGTGATATTGGTGGGAGGCTGTTCCACTGCTTAGCAACAGAGTTGCTGTAGAGGGAAGTGCCAGCGGAGTTACTGGTTTTTGTTACCTCTAGTAGGAGTTTCTGATTTGATCGTAGAATTCTAGCTTTGGTGCTTGGGTGAAGTAGGTTTTGTAGAGCAGGGATTTTGTCAGGACAGTGAAGAAGTTTGTGTATTGTTATAAGTTGGTTATAAAGAATGAGGTTGGGAAGTTCCAGCCAATCAAGAGCTTTTAGAGAAGTGCAGTGATGTGTTCGATGGGGCATATTTGTTGCTAATTTGGCAGTTTTATTATAGCAGATTTGAAGAATGACAAGGTCTGATTTTCTGAGACTGGTGAATATTGGTGATGCATATATGAGTGTGGAAATAAGGTGGGTACATGCAATGGTGGTTCGGGTGGAGTCGGTTAGGAACTGTTTGTTCCTGTATAGCATGGCAAGCTTTTTATGCACTTTTTTGTGGTGGTGAATATATGTATGTCAAATTTCAATTGGCTGTCTATGATAACCCCAAGTAGTTTTATGTGAGTGACTGGTGATATGATAGTGTTGTTACTGGAGGTAATGTTAAAGTTAATAGTATGGGAGGAGTGATGTGTGGGTGGGAAAATAATTAGCTGAGTCTTATTGGGGTTTAGTATTAGATGTGAATCTGAGAGCCAATGCTCAACAGCAAGAAAAGAGGATTGTGTTTTGTGATGGAGGGTCTCAGGGGAGGGAGAGGCGCAGATGAGAGTGGAATCATCTGCATATTGTATGATGGAGGCATGGAGTGTGGCTGTGTGTAGTTTGTTGGTAAAGACAGAAAACAGTAGTGGCCCAAGGATTGAACCTTGTGGGACCCCTAGTGAGACTAGTAGAAGTGAGGAAAGTTCCTGTTGCCATCTTACTGCATGTTGTCTGCCCTGTTAGATAATTTTTGAACCAGGAAGTGGTAGATGGGCTCAGATTTAAATCTGCAAGTGTGTCAATGAGTTTGTCATGGTTTGCCATATCAAAGGCCTTGGAGAGGTATAAGAATATGGCTGAGACGTAGCTACCATTGTTTCTGTGTTTGTTGACTGTGTATGTAAAGGACATAAGAGCTGTTGTGGTGCTGTGTGAAGGCCTGAAGCCATGTTGTGTTTTAGCTAGTAGATTATGAGAGTTTAGGAAAGTTAAGATTTGTGTGTGTACACATCTTTCAAGAATTTTGGATAAAGGAGAGAGTATGGTGATTAGTCGATAGTTGGTTAGTTCTTTGGAGTTACCTCCTTTGAGAAGTGGGGTGATATAGGCAATTTTCCAGAGGGAGGAACTAAGCTTTCAGTTATAGAGCGATTAATGAGGATTGATATGGGATATGCAATAGCATTAGCAACAATCTTTAGGAATTCAGCTAGTAGCTTGTCTATAGAGAGGGCTGTAGGTTTAAGTTTGGTAAGCATCTTTTTAATAGTGGAGACTGGAACAGGTTGCAGTGAGAAGCCCGGGTCAGTGGTATTGAGGATGGGAGGTTTGATGGTAGTTGGGGGTGTATATGATTTAGCTAGAGTTAGAATGGAGTCTGTGAAGAATTTGTTGAACTGGGTTGCTATGTTTGTTGAGTTGTCTGAGTTAACAGGAGCAGGTGTGCTAGCTTTACCTGGATGGAATAGATTGTTTATGGCTGCCCAAAATTTTTTTAGGATTGTTCTGATATGTGTTTTGAGTGCTATGGTAATAGTTTGTTTTATCAGTCTTGATTAGTTTCTTAGCTTTATTCCTGAGCTCGAGATATTTTTGTTTGTCAGTATTGGTACCTGTCTTTTTCCATTTTTCCCAAGCTTTGTCCCTGTTATATAGTAGTGCCCTAGTCTCTTTGGATAACCAGGGGGCATAGTTGGATTTGATTTGAATGGTTTTGGGGGGTGCATGGTGGTCTAGTATTGAGAGGAAAGTTGAGTTAAAGTATGATACAGTATCATCCAAGTTAAGTGTTCTTAAGGGGTGCCACTTACAACTTGATAGAGCAGTAGTAAAGCTGTTGGGGTTGAAGTACTTTTTACTTCTTATTTTGTTGGCAGATGGTAGATTTTACTATATGGATTTGACTTCTGATTAGATAGATTGGGAGGTGGTCACCAAGGATGTCAGGGAAACAGCCGGTTTTACTGATGTTGTTTGGCCTGTTTGACAAGATCCAATTGATAATTGATTCCCTTTTTGTGGTTTTATCGATTCTGGCTGGGTGGTGGATAAGCTGAGAGAACAGTCCCAAAGAAAGCCTCTGCAGGGTCCTAAAACATTATTGTAAACCAAATATATGACCAGCAAACCGTGGGGAAAATAAAATATTTAAAGTGTATCAAACAGACCGGTTTCGGCTTGTATATAACACAAAGCCTTTATCAATGTGATAAGCTGAGAGAACCTGCAGAGGTGTAAGAATTTAGTAGATTTAGAGGAGTTGTAAGTTTGCCAGACGTTATTAACATCTCCTAGTAATATGGTCTCTTGTAGTAATGACATAAATGCCCAGCTGAGCAGATTTTCTACTATGTTGAAATTATTACCTGGTGGAAGGTAGCAGCCAATCAGGTTAATAGTTTTTTTGCTGTTTAGGTAGAGTTTAGTGAGTAATATTTTGGCTGTTTTTAAAGTGGGTAATGGAGCGCTACTTATTTCTATTTTTTTACTGTTTCTTAAATAAGATAGCAATGCCTCCACCTTTTGTTTCAGTTCTGTCTTTACGCAGAATGTTGTAACCAGGAGGAATTAACTCATTGTTAGTTACTTCTGGTTTTAGCCATGTTTCAATAATAAATACAATATCGGGAGAGATGTGCATGTAGGATGGAGATTTTGTTCATTATGCTTCCGATGTTAATACTGTGTATGACTAGGTCAGAGGGTTTTCTGAGAAGATGTGCATTGGGGTGGGTTGGCATTTGAGTTGTTGGGTGCTTAAGTGTAGTGTTGGGACCAGGGTTTGGGTGTATTGAGTTAGTCTTAAGGAAGAGAGTTTATTTAGTAAATTAGTATGGGAAACAGTGCCAAAATTCTTTGGAAAAGTTATGAAACTGAGCAGAGCAACTTAACTGTAGTAGGTGTAGCTGGTTTCTGTTTGAGAATTTGGCGAAGAAAAATTACACATGTTGTAATAGTGGACTGTAGGTTTGCTGGGAGTTGAAATCTAGATGTCTGATGTATCAGCAAAAAACTTTTGGTATACTGGATTGTATTTTTGTGAGGCTCCCTGGGCTACAGTGCAATCTTTGGACTGCAGGTTGGCTGCACACTGAATTCTGCCCATGCCTTACTTAGGGCACAAGGCAAATGGCATGTAGCTTTCTCTCTCCTGTACTTTCAGTGAAGGGCAGCAAGAGTCAGTCAGATATTTTTTGCATTGTCAGCCTTCCTTGTAGCTGTCATACAATGCTTGGTTCCCAGGTTCTTTAGACTAACATTAGTTATAAGATTTTTGATGTTGACTCCTCTTCAACCTCTGACAATTTACTTTGCATCAGTGATGCCAGTGTTGATAATGTTGCAAGGCCTATTCCTGACAACATCGCTCTTGACAATGCCAGCCTCTATGGTGTCACTGATCCTGTTGTCAGTGCTAGCACTGGGGTTTCTATTCATTGTTCCAGGATTTCCAGAATGCAGTCCATCACCAGTTTTTTTCTGTTATCGACATTGCCACTGGGTTTTCAGATGCAAGGTTTATGGCCTGGTTTCCAACTGCTTTGGAAGTCATGTTCTTTCATTTTTTTCATAACCCTGTGGCATTCAGACCCCTTAGTCAGTTCCTTCAACATTACAAAGATTTCTCTAGCTGCTTGTGGTCCTCCACATCCAGGTCATCTATATAGCAAGTTCTATACTCTTCAAATGTGGAACCTCACAAAAAAGCCAGGAAAACCTTGATTAAGGCTAACATGCTGACTCCTTTGTGGACTCTCTAGAGGAGTACTGAATGAGGAAGAGGGGGAAAACTTCTTGCTGTCACCCATAATGACTCAAAATTTGCAACTTGTGCAACAACATGGATCTGGCCAGCTGACCCGATACTTTCCACCAGTGTAGGCGTCAGAATGCCTTCCATTAGGATCACCCCAAATTCATCACTCTTAAAGACACTACCAGGGGAATGTGTAAGAACTTGAATAATGTAACCCCTTATTTCAAAGAAGGCCAGCTGTATGTTTCAGTTTCCCAGTAAGTGTGCTTTTTGGGCAAATACTCCCAAACCAAACACCTTGGTCTCTACAGACCCATGAAGAAGGCTGTGACACCCCAGAGCCCAGGTTTTCCACCCCCCACATAGGGAGTCACATGCAGTGAACAGGTTTGGAAACCATATCTTTCCACCTACCAAGTTATATTTTGCAGGCACTAACAAGCTATACTTACAGTGTGTTTCTACACGCCTGTTCTTAGCCAGACAGCACAAAAGTGCTGTTGATGGAGCTATCTGATAAAATGCATCAGTCTGGATAAGAGTTGCTAGATAAGTTATTGACCTAGGTATGAATCTCCTCAAACATGTCCAAGCCCTTGGCCAGTGTGAAAGAGGAAGCTGCTCAGACTGCAGTATCTGATATTTCCCTTCCCCACCACTTCTGGCTGTACCTGGCAGATTTCAATAAAGACATTTAGGAGTCTTTCTTAAACTCTCATCTTTTTCAAAAAGGACATCCAACAGTACTTGAAGAATATGCAGAATCAGGACCCCCCCAACAGTTATAGCTAAGTTCCTCCCTCCTCAACATTCATTTAAATAAACCAAATACATCTGATGTGGTTCTGATGTGACACACAGTAAAAATAAAAGCAGAAACAGGAGGTAAGACGCAATCCCTAAGCTAATTCCCAGTAAAGGCATAATCTCATAGCAAGAATCCTTGGCATTCTATTGGGGCTGTGATCTAGCCATGGGCAGGTAGTTTCTTTTGGTGCCAAAGAAAGCAAAATAACTCAGACCAGTACTGAATGTTAGCAGCGTAAAATCATCTGTCTCAGAAGACACCTTTCATAAAGGCTTCTCTCTTTATTAGAATAACACTGGTGTGTTCTTTGAAAATCCAGGATGCTTACCTTTACATAAAAATTGCCAAGGAGTCCTGCAGGTACTTAACACTTCTGAGAAAGGCTTGATCATCTTAAGTTCCACACACTGGCCTTTGGCCTAATCTGTACCTCTCCCCTCCCTAGATTGTTCAGCAAGTCTATGTGTGCAGTACCAGGTAACCAAAAACTCCAAGGAGTCAATATCTGGCTTCTCAATTTTTCTTCTCTGTAAAAAATTGAGTAAGTCACTGGGAGTCTCTGCTCAGACTCTTTCTTTCCCTAGGAAATCCTAGTGAACCTTCAAAAATTACCCCCATTTCCAATCCAACCACTACTTTTCATTAGATATGCCCTAGATAATCATTCTTTGTTAATACCTCTTGCCCCAGAAAAGGTTCCTACATAATGAAACACCTTGAGTTAATCCATCTCACTTTGTGTTAAAAGACATTTATCTCAAAGCACCTTGACTTATATCAGCACAATTGTCATAGCATTCCAGGTATACTGTCACGAGTGTTCTAGAGTGGACTGTTCATGTCCACAGGTCTCAGAATCTTGACCCTTTTCAGATCAAAATATCAAAAACCTGCAGATCCTATCTTCACTCTTTTAATATCCAAGAATCCTTTCAGTTGCAGGCTTTTCATTTTTTGATCACCACAGATGCATCTGCTGTCATGTTGGGGGGGGGGGGGTGGTGACAACATTTTGCAGTATGGGCAAATAGTTTAGGGTGTCTGGTCATATTAAGAGCTGCAGCTCCACTTAAACATGCTGGAGATGGGGGCATATGTTCCTTGTAATGATCACTATTGTAGTTGTCATGATATATGAAAATTAGCTTCAATAGGCATCTGCTCAGCCAGCCAGCGTGAGTCCCAGACATCTTGGGACATGCTGCTCCCTCCCTCCCAAAATGTAGGGACAAATGCTTGCATCCCTGATAAAAGGGGAAGCCACCTCATGTCATCTTCTGTTCTTTAAGTATTTGCTATATTTCGGTGAGAACTTTCAGTCTTGTTTCAGACCAAGTGCACCCATCTGCAGAATTCTGTGAAAAATAAGAGTGCCCAAATGGGGAAATAGTTTTCCATTTCTGGTCTGTTCATTGTTCTTTTACCTTTTCCCCCCACTTGTTGCTGAGACATGACTTGAGTAGACCTGAAAAGTTTTTGCAACTGTGGACATCCAGTCTTTTATAAGGATTTGCACTCTTAAGTGCTTGTTTTGTTTAGGAGAGCCCATCTCACAGTCGATTGCCATATTTGTGCAGGTGTCAGTCAGATAATGCAGAGAAGTTAAAGTTCATAGGTTACAGAAGCAACTGTGGACAATTACTCTTGCCTTGGATTCTGATCAGCCATCTGCTTTCTTAGAAGAATCTTTACCTCCCTAAGAAAGTTCATAGAAAGGAGCATCACCTCAAGGAACTTGAGGGAGAAATAACCTTTAAAATGATACCTCTAAGCAATAAAAGACCATTTCCATTGCATTGGATAGGGGTTTGAACACCATAAATGGTAAGATTTTTATCTCTACTCCCCAGGCTTAGCATCTGCTGTACCTGCCAGGCTCTGCCAGAATTTTTGAATTCAAACATGTTGGCCATTTCCAACACATCCTCCTGAGCCTCGTACCATGCTGTATAAATACCAAACACTGACGTCACTTTTACTAAATTGACCATCTAATGTCTACATGCCTTTGTCAGCGAAAAGGATGTAGCTCTTCCAGTCATTATTTTCATGAGTCTCAGTCTGGGGAAATAATGACAGATTGCAGCCTTCCACAAATGCCCATGCTGCCAAAATGATTACCCCACACCATTCCGTTTCTGTAGAAATGTGAACATACATCCATCACATGCCCACCATGTTTACAGGCTGTGCAGGCACAAATGTCACATCTGGGCCTCATCATGCAAAACTTTAAGAAACTAGCTGAAGCGCTTTTTACTATGCAACAAAGCTGTCAACAGGACTCCTCCCAGACCTCTGCTTTGGACATTCAGCCCATAAAGACAAAAAAAGGGGGCCAGTCATACAGAAGATCACAGTCTTCCTCAGAGGATAAAGAAGGCATGCTACATACCACCCAGATGATTTCCCCATTTTGTGTATGACTTGAATAATGAATAAGTAGTTTCATCATCTTGTACCCTCCCAAGGATGTCTAATTTAAGGAGGCACTTGATTCTGAGGGAAAATTCAGATGGGAGCCCAAAAGTATTTTGGAGACAAAAAAGAGATTCCTAGACCTGCTAGGCTTGGCTGAACCCAAGCATTATGCTGTACCTTCAGTATTCAAAGTCTTTGAAGATACCTTCTTTATGGCATCCTTGGAGCTAGTTCCCCAACCAGCACCACCCAAGAAACCTGACAGATTTCTATAGAGTTCAGCAATCATCCTGATACTTACTGAAGAACCTAGTGGTGGAAACTACATTAGTTTCCCTGACTGCAGCCAGAGTCTGTAAACTGATACTAGACCTCAACACTCTTCCCAAGAAATTCCAAAAATATTCCAGAGTGGGTTGCTTCATTCAGTTTTCTGGTACTCTCCCAAGAAATAGAGATGGCATGATACTAAGTATGTTTGGTGAAAGAATACTACCTGTTGGTCACGTTCATCTTCGTGGCACAGAATATTGGAAAACACAACTAAATGTGAGTATGTTGCTGCAGATGCAACATATAGGGTAACAGCTATGGGATCTGTCATCAGATGTTACATTTGTATGAGAATTTCTGAAAGAGGACATTAAATGGCAGCTGCTTAATACACCCCTAGACAGGGGCTACTTCCTTTTTGGTCTTGCCATAAAGGAATTATTAAAAAATCTCAAAGAGAAAAGGAAGACTATGAAAACTATTAAACAGCTCCTTTCTGTCCCCCTGTTCTGAGGTACAATATAAACTATCCATCCAATCAATAGTCCTCCTACCAATGTCAGTTCAAAGATCAACAGTCAATTCTGAAGAGAAACAGCAGGACAGAAAAAAGGGTAAGTTGGAGAGGACTTCTGGCAATAGCTCTATAGTGTCCTCTCAGCAATCATGATTCTGCCAGGAATACTGATCTCTTCTCCCTTCCTCTACATTCAAAGAGGATGACTGGCTATGTTCATGGAAACCCAAAAAAATTCGCTCAGAAACTCCAATGGAGGGTCAGCAGTACGCACAATTCCACAAGTAAAACACTCAGGTCCACGGATAAATAACTGTTTATATAAATAAATAGTCATTTATCCGTGGACCTGGACCTGAGTGTTTTACTTGTGGAATTGTGAGTACTGCTGACCCTCCATTGGAGTTTCTGAGCAAATTTTTTGGGGTTTATGGTGACATTTTATTCGCTTTTTGTCTCATTTTTTCTGAGTTTATGTTCATGAAAAACTGGACAAAGATTACTTTAGACAAATAGGTCTTAAACATCATCTCTTGTGGTTAAAGAATACAGTTCAAAGATGTCCTGTCCCTTAATGTGCATGTCTCTTACCCCAGCAGATCGTCTTTCTTCCTCTTCAATCACCTACTGGCACATCAAGCCATAGAAAAGTTTCCTAAGGAAGAGGAGAGGAAGATTTTTTTTTCAGACTCTTCCTAATCACCAAAATAAATGGTCCATGGAGGTCTAAACCTATGTTTAATGGTGCCAGTGTTAAGAATGCTCACCATCTAGTCTCTCTCACCCTTATTGATGGCATAGTGCTCGTGGTCACCCTGGAATTCAGAAAAAAATCTATCTACATAATCTTGGATTTAAGGTGTGCAGAAAGTTCCTCAAGTTCAGGACAGGGAACTTCTGCTTTTCATTTTGTTTCCTTGCTCATTTGGGCTCTCCACTACTTCCAGTGTGTTTTTGAAATGCATGGCCCCAGTAGTAACTTTTCTATGAATCAAGGGCATCCATACTAAACTGTACTTAGATGGCTGCCTGTTCTAAGCTCAAAATGTGGAAAACCTGCAAGGAAAACTGTGATTTACCCTCACCTGCCTCTAAAACTTGAGGGTCTCCCTAAACCTCCCCAAGTCCAGTCTGACATCTAGCACATCCAAAAATATCCAAGGTCTTTCTGAAAGCCACTCTGAACACAGTATTAGCCAGATCAATCTTACAAAAAAAAAAAGAAGTATCAGCCTCTGAGGATGACCATGACACCATGACAGTTCCTCGGAGCTCTAGTGTTTATGGCATCCAGCATTCTTCTTAAGCATCTGGTAAAACTTCATATGAGAAACATCTAGTAATATGTGAAAACACAATGGGAACAGTATTCGTACCCATATAGAAGAAGTCATCAATCCTGTTATGCATTCAGAATACATTTCCTTGGTGGGCTTTTCAGGTCAAGGGAAATATAAGAATGCCTTTTTTACCACCCACTGACAATCAGAACTTAATGACAGATGCCTCTGACGTTGTCTTGGGAGCATATACCAACAACCTCAAATTCCAGAGCCCTTGAACCCCTGAACATGGAAAGGTACATATCATCTAGGAGATGTTTGCTGTAAGGTTTTAATGCCTTCAGACTGGCTCAGAAAGTAGGAACTCTTTTCTTGACGTGGACAATGCCACAATTATGTGGTACATAACTGGGGGGGGGGGGGGTTGGCATCTTTGGAACAGGCAAAAACCTAACAAAAGCCCTACTCTTTGTTCCACCCATTTCAGTAAGTAAATGTGTAAAGTTAATAATCATTCTAGCAATGGTTTTGAAGAATCTATGAATAATATGCTAAATGCAACAGATAACTAAATGTATAAAACAGGCTGGACATAGTAAAATATATTTGTAATATTGATTTGGCTTCTGATACGCTTGTTGAAGCTATTACATTAGATAGGAATGGGGGTATGAAAATCATACTGAGGAAATGATTACATGAAGTAGAATGTATATTATTTGTACATTGTTTCCTGCAATGTGTTCTTTATTTTCCTGAATCCAGGTTTTAGTTTTATCTACAGTATTATATATACTGAAGACAAAAGGCACATGTAGTGTTACCACAGAGAACAAAATTATATCTGGAGGATAGCTCCATTGTTTCACTTTTATAAAAATAACTCTTTTTCTGCATTTCTACAATGCACCATGAAGAGGATTCTTCTGATTAGTCTAGCAGGCTGTTAATGGTTACATTTCACATCACCCAGAATGCTAGTTAAACAAAATACAGTTCTGACAAACATAAGAAATCCAAGTGAAATATAAACATTTTGGGAACTTTATTTCAGAAATATGTTAGATCTTAGGATGAGTCAAAATGCCAAACAAGTGTTCTCATCAAAATTGAATTTCCTGATAATAGACCCTTATTTCCTGTTGTGAAACATTTTTGACAGGTGGCAATTTTAGCAGAGTCCCATCCACTTTAAATCCTCTGCAGATTAGCCTTGCAAACCTGGGCATTAATCATGCTATCATGGGAAAAGGCATAGGGTAGTGCTATATTAAAGTCCAATTCTGGTAGAGTTTTCAGTTAATTCTAGAGCAGAAGCTGCTGCTCAAAAGGGGATAATAAGTAGAAGATATAAAATATTGGATGATAACTGTTAAGAATCAATCAGCAGAGGTTAGAAAAGATTGGGAAGAGAAATTAGAAAGGCAATTTACAAAGAAACAAATGAAGGACATCTGTATGGCTCCCAAGTATGCAACAAAATCGAGAAGGTTTAGTATTTTTGGGTGGAAGTGTTTGCAAAGGTATTTTTATACCACAAGCAAACTTTTGAAATGTTTTCCTTGGGTAAATAGGAAATGCCAGATACGTGACAGAAACAGAAGGAAAATGGCATCATGTTTTTTGGGAATGTAACGAGATGTTGGAGGGAGCTAATAGCTGTAACTAAGGAAAT
The DNA here is from genome assembly GCF_019279795.1 of Protopterus annectens. Lineage (NCBI taxonomy): Eukaryota > Metazoa > Chordata > Ceratodontiformes > Protopteridae > Protopterus > Protopterus annectens. The sequence continues at coordinate 592,686,590 of NC_056743.1, read as the reverse complement.
TCCTCTTGAGCAGGGATACAGGGTTGCCTGTACATAGTAATATCCTCTTACTAAGTTTAATGTTGTTGGCTGCCAAAAAAGCAATAACTAGAAAATGGAAATCAAAATCTAAACCAGCTACAGTTGAAGTACTGTGAAATCTTTAGAAAAAGGAAGGAATAAATTGCATAGAAATAAGTGCAATTTTTGAAAACAAAGTATGCAGAATAATGTTCAGGAGGAGGAGGAGGAGGATTTAAGGGATTGCAGGAATTGAGCAATTTATGTAATGGAGAGAATAAATGAAAAGAAAGCAAACAAATATGTAATCTATTATGTATGGATTTGTCTAATGTGTATATGATTTTTCTTCTCTATTAAAGTATAGGTTCACAGGTTCATAGGTGTATACTAGGCTGATGGCCACTAGAGTCTTTATAAGCCTAGCCATGTAACCCAAATGTATCTCACGAGCTATTCTGCCTTGGAAGTTATTCTAAAAGGTGTATTTTAGTTAGAGCATTATTTAATTTTTGCCTCTGTCTGTCAGAGACATCAGTGTGAGACCTGGGATGAATTTTCAGTTTTCCATCAATTGGTCCAGCCAGGTTATGCCTGAATTGGGTTCAGGAAGGGCTCTGCTTCACATGGATGGGAAGCTATTCCAGAGAATGAGAATTCTTGGAGATTAAATAACTGTCACTACAACATGTCCTATTTATGTCTTAAACAGTGTTTAGTTCCTTAGATCTCATAGTTATGCTGTTAATTCTGTAGATATGCATGAGGTCCATCAGAGCAGGATCCAAGGGTGCCTTGTACATCTCAACAGTCTGTATGAAGCAAAGTACAGAGTTAGGGCTTTGAGACAATATATATAGGACATAGTGTTTATGCCTGATATTCTTTTTCTGAGAAACCTCTGTGGATTTTTCATTTGTTGCAAGTGTCATTCAGGTACATACCAAAGGGGGTGTTATACTCAATGATGGGTCTGATGAGGGCCGAATATAGTGATATTGTGACCTCCATGGACCTAGATACCATCTCCTTATTTATAAGTTGAGCGATATAGCATGACTTTCATACAACCTTAAACACATTTTGGTCAAAAGCCAGGTTAGTATCTATATGCTTCCCCAAATCTGTGAGTACTGGTTCTACTCTTAGGGGTCTTTTATTGATGTGTGCCTATGTCTTAAGTGATAACTTAATGGTGTTTAGAAGCAAAAAAGATTAGTCTCAGGGCATCCTATATACCCTTAGATCTTAGAAGCATGTAAAATACCCTCAGCGGAACACTGATAAGAATTCTCATTAGGCACCTAAATAAAGCTGTCTTTAAAAAGGCTAACAAAGCTTGGGGGATAACAGAAATTGAGTTGTTCACGTCTGCAGAAAACCACCAAATCACAAGCATCTGTACACAACTTCCATTCAGGAAAGCTTTTACAGCAGATACCTTCTCTTTCCCATGGAATGACCCTTTCTTTTATGCATATCCCCCAATGTCTTTGCTACCCATGGCATTGCAAGAGGTGAGAATAGAGAGAGACAGAATAATTCTACTTGCCTGTTTCTGGCCAATATTGCAGATGCTGCTGCTTCGGAAGGAAACCCACACACCCTGGCTTTGATGGTAGACCTGCTAACACAGACATTTGGGTCAACGGTGCACCCAAATCTACAAGGCCTCAGACTAATGAATTGGATGACCTAACACTCATACTTTCAAGCACCTGTTGGCTGAGGACATGTTAGAAATCATAAGCAAAGCCAGAAAATGTAACACAAGTCTTATATAGCAAAGTGAAAAACATTCTCAGTTTGGTTCAGTAAGAATTAATAGAATCCCAACTTGACAGGGTTGCTGTTTCTACTTTCCTACCTGACAGATCCTTTTGTAGCAGGGCTGTGGTATAAGCTGTGGCTGTCTTAGTATGCCTTCCTCTTTGTTCTCCCCCTAGAAACTGTTTGTTGGTAAAATTAGTCCCCAAATTAGTCTTGTACTTCTAGCAACCAAGGAGAGCTGTCTCTTCTCTGTGGGATCACAGTTTTACACTAAAGAAGTTAACATTGGACCTATTCAAACCTATAGTGACTGCTCCATTCAAATATTTATTCTGGAATACAGCATATACTTAGCAATTGTCTCATCCTGGAGTATTTCAGAGTTGCAAACTCTTATGTGCAAGTAGCCTTTCACAGTGTTCCATAGGGACTAAGTACATTTTAAAACAAATCCTTTTTTCGTGTCAAAGGTGGTCTTAGATTTCCTTAATTCAAACTCTTTAGCTGCTGTCTTTCTTCCCAAATGGAGGAAATAAAGGAGAGAGAGGAAATTCCTTGTGTTGAATTCCACAGGTAAGGTAGGTACTGTCCAGACAGGACAGAGACATCAAGTAGGCAGGTCAGTTTTTTGGGTCCATTGTCCCAGGAGGAACAGGGTATATCTGTCAACAAACACTTTCCAAATGGTTGGCTAAGTTCTTTTTATTCAGCTTATGAAAAACATGGGAATACTTTGCAAGGGTAAGATATGGCAGAGTTCCTGTTTTGGATATATACTGTATCCAAAATTGTAATATTTTGGTGAATTATTTTTCTCCAAGGTACATAAATCACAGATTGGGGTTCTGGGAATGCAGTGAGGTTTGTCTCCTACACAAAAAAATGCTTTTAAGATGTAGCATTGAGTTTTGCACTTTGCTGGTATTTTAGAGACTCCCATTTAATGTTTTTGAGTTCCAGGACTCGCAGTATCAATTCCTGAAATTCTGATATGTTGCTGTTAGAATACAGTTGCTTTTTTCAAGAATCTCTGCTCAGAGCATTTGAGAGGTGGCTTCTTGGTCCTCCATTTACATTGTTTCCAAACATTATAAAGTAGATATACAATTCGGTAACATGGCAGAGTTTAGCACTGCAGTCCTGCAAAGCCTTGTCTGAGCTCCTGACCCTCAGAAATTAGAGGAGCAGTAAAGAGAGGCAATCCCGTTATTAGAGCTTGTTTCCATTTCCTAGATCTGACATTAATAATTAATTAATAACCTTATAAGGAATGAATTCTGCTGCAGCAGTGATCCTTGTAAAGAACATAGTACAGGTGTGTGAGTGCACTCACCTGAACAGTAAATGTTCCAGTAGCATCCCTGTTGCAGTGGTAGCACCCACCTGACTTCATCATTTGTGAATTATCTAGTAGGTGAGATAAGAGCAGAAGGGTGTCATTATTACCAGCCAATCATTTTCTGGTAACCCACAGCCTAGCTATTTAGGGACTGTAGTTGGGTGTCCCTTTTTCAAAAAAAGAGCATGTGTCTCGAAAGCTTTGCTGGTACTATTTTTATTAAAAGTCTACAAATGTGGGAATGTGGTGTATTGTCTTGCTACTTTTGGTGTTTAACCACTGTCCTTTCAGCTATGTGGAGCAGAAGTTTTTGATTTTCAATAACTTAAAAGTTAAGATGAAAAGCCGCACTGTGTTTCTGGCTTTAACTCGGAGCAATTTACCCTTTGCTAATGTTATGTAGTAGTATTCCCAAGAAGCAGGTGCTGCTTTTGAGAAGGCTGTTTTAGTAGTAGTCAGGTTGTATGGGGATCATCCTAGAGATATGGCTTCAGATCACCTAAGGCAATGTCCCTTTCCAAATCTGCTTGAAGAGTGTGGTGCAGTGGTGTTTTCTATTGCAGGACAAATGAATACATCTGAAAATGTTACTTTTATAGTTTGGTGTACTGTGGAGGTTTGGATAGGTTTAAACAGTGCATGTTGTGATTATTTTGAAGTAATGTTGTGGTTATTGCAGATATTTATGCAGGGGAGTAGAAGGAATCACCGGCTGTGTGACCATGGGTGCTGTTACAGTGGAGAAACAGCATTATCTTTAATGTTGTTTAACAGGTTATTGCTGTATATCATTTGGCTTCTAGTGTCAGGAAAGTTAGATATTGAATAAGGGATCTTTTGCTGAGTTAGTACCTTGTTGTCTGTTATTTCTGTGTCAGGACAAAGGAAAGACTATGGCGGAGTGTGATTCATAAGTATTTAAGGGATATAGTTACTGAAATGGAAGATCCAGTGGGGTCATAGACTGTGGTACTGGTTGGAGTCTTAAGACATTAAGGGGTACCAAATAGTATTATATTAGTTTTTTTTTATATTAGTTATACATTTATTTTTGTAAGCTAATACCCAAGTACCTTGAAATCCTCCTGCAGTGTCTTGGAGATGGATTATAAGTTTTTACCAAAGCTGGTAATAGCAATGTCATCTGCATAAAGAAGACAATTTGTATTAGGGAGATTTGAGAGTAGATCATTGATAAAACTTGAGAATAAGTGTGGGCCTATCGGTGAAATCTGAATGACCCCTTAGATATAGAGCTTGTTTCACTTTGGATATTGTGACCCATTACCCTAAATATCTTATCTGATAGTTTTTAAACCATAAAAGTAGTTCATTAGAGAAACCAGAGGAGGACAGCTTTTTTAATACTCTAGTGTGGTCCACTGTCTCAAAGGCTTGGTCCTGTCAGAAAAGTAAGCATTGATAAGTGGCCCATTGTCCACATTATTATAATTCTAGCTGAGAAGGGAGTATATAGTGGTAAGTGTACTGTAATTTCAGTCAAAGCTATTATGTTTGTCTTTTAAGATGTTGTATTTAATAAGCTAATCTAGAATGTAATCATTACTTATTCTTTGCAGAGTTTTAGACAGTGGAAAATGGTTGGAAATGGATAAAAAGTGAGTTGCACTAGAAGGGGAGCAGATTTCAAGTAGTGGAATAATCAGTGCATGATTAAATCTGTGTGAGACAGAGCAAGTTGTAATTGAAAGGTTGTAAATGTAACCCAGCAGTTCATTAAGAATATGACTATCAGGTTTTAAGAGTCTGGAGAAGATTGTGTGAAATTTATGCTTATAGCTGCAGTTAAGTTTATCTAAAATGATTTGCATTTCTGATGTTGGGATTATCTTGAAGTAATATTGTGGTTATTGCAGATATTTGCACAGGGGAATAGAAGAAATCACCAACTGTGTGACCATGGGTGTTGTTACAATGGAGAAGCAACACTATCTTTAATGTTGTTTAACAGGTTGTTGTTAAGTACAATAGATGCTCTTTGTTTTGGAAATAGCTTATTAGCAGCTGACTGTTTTTTTATGTTTACCAAAACTGTTTGGGTTGAATAAGATGTCTTTCATATATCCCTGACCTAGTTTGCTTTAAGTGTGTTAGTTTTAATTCATGTCGTCCTGGCCTTTGGAATTCTAAAGGTTTATTTTAATTTTAATTCTGTTTATGTGATTATATTTATATTTTCTTTGTATGTAACTTTGTGGAGCTTTTCTCCCCAGGCCTTCACTGAAAATGGGCTCTTTGCAGGCCCAGTGGACTTTCCCGGTTAACAAATGCAATAAATAAATAAACAAATTTGTAGGATATGCCTACCAGCCTTTCATGCATAATTTTAAAGTCAGTGATAAACCATTGTGGTAACCTTGTCATGAAGCTAGATCTTTTAGAGTAAAAATAATTTAACTTGAATGGGTGACAGGATGGCATAAGTGGGTGGGAGGATGGCATAATTGTTAAGGTGTTTACCTTACAGACACAAGGTGCAGGGTTTGATTCTCACATGGGGTAATTGGTTAGGCTTGAAATGGCCCACAAGGGTAGTTAGCCTAGTACTAATCTATGAACTAGTCTATGAACCTATAATGCAGACAGGAGGTCTGTGCAGTTGTACAGTGCATTCCAATCTGTTGTAAGTAGCCCTGTACAGAAAATAATGTCAGATGAGTTGTGGATATTCCTGGAGAGTAAAACTGCAGGTTATGTTTTAATTGTAAGGGACCAGTAAGTAAAAATAGGACAGTAGTCACTTAGAGTGGTAAGCGGAATCTGCATAGTGTATAGATAATATGGTATGTTTATAAGAATAATATCCAGCAGGAAGGAATGCATGATAAATTGGCAGAATTTAGTTCCTTCTGTGACTAAATGAGTTAGGTATTAAGTGTAGAGAGGTGTTTTTGTGCTGCCTTACCAATTAAAGTTAAGATCACACAGAATAATAATCTTGTTGTCTTTCACATATTTGGTAAGATAGTTTTAATTTCAGTCATGCTCCCCCCCAAAGCCTTGCCATATTGAAGGTCTGCAAGATCATTTTTAGGGGTACTTTCCTATAGAACCCCCTGAACATGTACACAAATGTATGGATCTCGCCATACCCAATAGAACCAAGATGCTCTCCTCCAAAAAAGGAAGCCAATCTGGTGGTCCCCTGCCATAAATAACCTCTACAACAGAAGGAGGAAACTGATGTGGATTAAGGTGAAGTCCCAAGACTGGAAAAACTCCCTTATCAGCCTCAACAAAAAGTTGAGATCCCTCATCAAATCCTCTAAAGCTAGCTATGAAAACAGAATTGCAACAGATAGTAAAGACAACCACAAGGCCTTTTATAGTTCTCTAAAGAATCACCATGGCAATACCCAGATTTGCTCTGAGCTACTACACAATGGTACCTCGAACAGATATTGCCAATATACTGGCCAACAGATTCAGTGCCAACTTTACCCCTCCCCCCCCAAAGGACCAATCACAATACCAGTAGATTGTCAGGCATCCAGTATTACTGCTGCACAGGTTAAAACAGCACTGTTCAAGGCCAAGAATACAGCTTCTAAGGGACCTGACAATATCCCTGGCTGTGTTTTACATGAACTACAGAGTGAACTGGCACCTCACCTGTGTGCCCTGTTGAGTCACAGCCTCACCTCAGGCTTTGTCTTTTCCAAATGGGGCATTGCTAAAGTCATCCCTCTCCACAAAGGAGGAGCAACTACAGACCCTGGGAACTATTGCCCCATTAGCCGGACGAGTTTGATATGCAAAGCTATGGGACATCTCATCATGGACCTAATAAACAAAGATATAGGGTATCTCCAAACTCTGGATCCCACACAGTTTGGTTTTGTGAAGGGTAGATCATGCCTGCTCAACTTGGTCGACTTCTTTGAGTCAGTCACCAGAGTTGTTGATGAAGGCAAGGTGGTTCATACAGCCTAACTTTATTTGGCCAAGGCCTTTGATACCATTCCCCACTCAAGAATCACAGAAAAACTCACTACGCTAGGCATCAACCCCTATATCACTAGGTGGGTTGCAAACTGGCTCATAGATAGAACCCACATGGTGAAAATAGCTGACTCCAAGTCAGACTGCCAACCAGTCATGAGTATAGTCCCACAGGGTCGGTCCTGGGTTCTCTCCTGTTTGGTATCTACTTCTCTAAAATCCAGGCCAACACGAAGGGACTCTGGCTGACAAAGTTCGCAGACGATTGCAAGTTGGGAGCTGTTATTAACTCCACAAGTGATGTTGATATCCTACAGAAAGGCCTCACTGAGACTAACAACTGGTGTCAGAACCATGGCCTTAAGCTCCCTTCCAAAAAATGTGTTGTCATCCCCTTTGGGAAAAACCCAGTTCTCATGAATTACCACATCAATGGTAGTCCAGTGAGCACAGAAGGTGTTATAAGAGATCTGGGAACACAGGTTGACAGCAACATCTCTTTTGACCACCACATTGCCACTGTGGTCAGAAATTCATTCTGTGTGGCACATGTCATTACTAAGGATTTTGCATCCAGGAAGAAAAAGGTCATTGTCTCCCTCTACTTTTCCGTCATTAGGCCAGTCATCGAATACAATGCCCCATTTGGCATGTACCTCACTAGACACCTGCAACAACTGGAGAGGCCGCAAAAGTACTTCACAAAGAGGATCCTAAGCTTTAAACGCTTGTCCTATATGGACAGATGCAAAAAACTTCAACTATTCTCTGTCTCATATCGCCTACATAGAAGCAATCTCTGCTTGACTTACAAAGCCATGTCTGACCCAGCTCTGTTAGAAATGCTACATCTAAAGAAATCCCAATCCCTCCACAGCACACACTCCAGAGACTTTAACCTCATTACCACAATCAGCAGAACATGCTGGAGGGACAGGTTCATAACCCAGAGACTGCCCTTGCTGTGGAATAGACTTCCCATACATGTCAAACAGAGCACCTCATTGGCACTCTTCAAGAGAAATTGTGATGAGTGGATGGGAAATAGAAAATTCACCCCGGGGATCACTCCAGTGGCTCTACTAGACAGATGCACTAGGAACTAAGATTGGGTGTCATGATGCCAGGGTAATCCTATGGGCTAGGCTTATAACGGTTCCAGAGCCATTAGCCTAGTACACAGTTATGAATCTATGAACCTATTCCATAGATTGAATTTCACCAAATCTTTTGAGTTCCTAAGCTGTAATTAAAGTTCATGACGTTAGTATTGATTCAGTCTTTGATGTTAGCCAAAAGTTTTCTTCGCAGCACCTACAATGTGCCCAGAACTGACTCCCCCTGAAATTCACACAGAGTTGCATGTATTCATAGCATATCTAAATATGACTGTATATTCTTTTTTGCTACACCCTTTGCTGCTACTACTATTAAAGCTGTCTAGGTATCTTTCTTTCACATTGCTCTCATTTCTGCCTGCAAATCCTGAAATTTTATGACTGTCTCTCTCTGTACATTAGATACTGTATTTGCTAGGTGTAGCAGTTTCAATAATCAATGCTACTTTTGTCTTTTTTTTCATAAACTACAATATCTGGTTTTCCTGCATCTATTTTTGGAACTGTTGGTAATGGGTGATCCCATGTGATGTATACTTCATCATTCTGTATAGTGCTTTGTGGTTCATGTTTCTAATGGTTCTCAGCTACTTCCTTATTGTAGTGTTTACACAATCCCCAGTGCAACAGGCTTGCCACTTTATAGTGCCTTTCAGTGTCCAGGTCCTCTGTCATGAGTATATCACACCCAGCAACAATGTGTGCAACTGTTTCCATTTCTTTTTACAAAGCCTACATTTGTCTGTTTTTCCCACGTATTCAATGGACTTTGTAAACCAACATGTACATAGCCTACTATCCTGAGTTGCCACTATTGATCTTTCATACTTTGTTTCAGCTCACCTCTCCTTAACCATTCCTGTGTCAAATCTTGATCAATCTGAGGTTGTTCCAGGAAATCTCTATACTTGTCACTATATTTATGACTTTTCTACATTTCTTTTCCTCTCATCTGATCTTTCTCTTTATAGTCTTTCTTTAGTTTTATGGCACATTCAGTTGCTTTCTGATTTTTGTCTACTTCTGGTTTGAATTCCATATCCACTTGACACCAGAATGCTTCTGCTAAACCAAGCAGTATAGTCTTCTTAGACGACTTCTTGTCATGTTTTAAAACTTTCACTATGATGACATCTGATGAGGTCAGCAGATATGTATGCAGACCCATGACTTCAGATCTCTACATGTAACCAATTTCGAAGAGGCCCCTACCTCCTTCAGAGGATGGACTATATAATCTTGGTATACACTGATTGTTACATACCATTTGATAAACCTGAAGTATTTTTCTTGTTTTTAGAATTGATCCAGTACCTTTTGGGACTAGTCAGTCCAAACCAAAACTGTAAGTTAGAACAGGAAGAGCAAATTGGTTTATAGCTTGGACTTATTGCTAGATGTCAAGGCTGTTTTCAATTAGTTTTAGTCTTCTGAAGTATTCCTTACTGAGATTTATTTGCATTTGTTCATGTTTTATTGCCAGTCCTTCATAATTCCCCTAATATTTATACACCCCTTCCTGTTCAAGTTCCCGTATATCATATTCCTGTCCTAAATTGATATTTTCTTGATACTGCAACTTTCCTGCTTTAAATGTTGTTTTTGCAATCAAGGCTAAATGTTATTCTTATATAATCTGAGAAAGTTTTAACCACTTAAAGTTGTGCTTTCAACTCCTAATCTGATGAACTATACAGTTTAAAGTCATCGACAAAAGTAGATGAGAAGTTTTTAACTAAGGTTGTTTTCTGGGACCCAAATTGTAATCAAGACCTAATCTGTTAAGTAAATAGCTTAATGGGTTTAGAGCAAGACAAAACAACAGTGGTGACAAAGCATTACCCTGGAATTTTTAAAAACCTTTGGAATTTTTAGCCCTGGGATAAGAATTTGCCCTTTGTCATGTCACTGTAATGTGATTGATCATTGCAGGATGCATCTTGTATATCTGTAAACACTCCTTTATCCATGAATGTGGAATGCTGTCATATGCTTTATTATAATCTATCTATGCCATACTTAGATTCCTCCTCTTTTTACAATTCTCCATTATGGCTTTATTTACCAACTTAATGATCCTTCATTACATATGATTTTCTCTTGTTACCCATTTGTTCTGTGCCACTATGAGATATATTTCATGTTGGAGAAGCTAACTCTTCTATTAAAACCTGTGATATGTGGACACATAAAACTCTTACCAATGAAGACACCTTTCTTGGTAGCTGTTACTTCAGCTAGAATTATTTTTGAGAGACAAACTCTTTCAGGAACTCCTCTATATTTTTTCACAAATGCAGATATTTATTGTATACCAGCCCTATCTTTATATCCAAAATAGTCATTAAATCAAATATCCATATTTTTTAGCCCAGTGCCCAAACATGGTGGGAATACTTGCTCCACTGCATAGTCATTCACAGACAGTGTAGAAGCAATATTGGTAGGACAAAGTCTGTTTGAAAAAAATCAGTATGTGTGTCCTTCTAAAGAGGCTAAAAAATATGAATGGTTGCCAGTGTTTGTCACAGTGGTTATGGGAAACATTTTTTATTGTTATAAGAAACATAAAAGCATTAGTAGCTCCCCCTAAGATGCATTTTAACCTAAGTTGTCTCCACATCTATAATTTACTTCTTTAATGCTTACTTAAATGACATGCATTTCATGACTACCTTTTCTTCCCTACACACCTTTGTAAGCCATCAAACGTTGAATGTAACCTCTAAATCAAGGTCCTCCTTTAGAGCCACATTGAATAAGGCAGGGCATGTTCCCTTGATGATACCCAGAAGATGCAGCTAGAGGCACTGCATTCTGGTTCTACAGCCAGAACTCTATGATATCTATGAAAGTCATAATATGTACTCACCATAATGCTCAATATAGGAGTAGATCTTCAGCTGTTGAAAGTAAGCAATATTTTATTTCCTGCTTGTTGTCTTATTGTTCTTTGAGCTGTTATGTGCCATCCAGAAATTGACAATTACATGCAAGCTAGGCACTGTGGGATGAGGAGCCCAGTAAAATTCTGTATGGATATGCACAAATCAAAGGCACAATAGAACAAATGATGGTAAAGTTTGATATGTGAGAAAGATATGCCAGCATTTAGCCAGACCATCATTTGTAGTTTAGCATATACAGCATTTGGAAGCATGTTGCATAGGTTTGTTGATTTGTTAGACTGAGTTGTCTCAACAGTTGAGCAGAAGCTGTGAGAATGCAAAAGTCAGTTCACAGGGTAATTCTCACTGATCAGTTACTAGTAAAACAACATAATATGTCAGCTCACAGATCCAGAATAATGGGCCATGATTTGAGACTCTTGCCCAGTTCTTTTATTAAGAGTTTGAGAGTTGTTATTAGACAAATTAAACACCCTGGGCAGATCCATGTTGACTCTTGCGCGAATCACACACAAGGCAGTGTGCAATCTCAGCAGTGTTATGATTTGTACTAACAGTTTGAAACCTAACAGATGATTGTCATTATTGTGAACTACAGCCTATGCAGTCAGGGAACCTAAGTACTGCAGCCTTCATGCCTATGTCATGGCACAAGGTATTAAATGTAAAACAAAAATATTTCTTTGTCACATTAAATTAGTAGCCATTTACAGTTACAAAGAGACACTTGACAATGAAAAGTACCTGTGCAAACAGTATGTTGTGCATGTATGTGTGTGTTTCTCTCTCTCTGTATATATATATATATATATATATATATATATATATATATATATATATATATACACACACATATATATATATACATATATATATATACACACACACATATATATATATATACATATATATATATACACACACACATATATATATATATATATATATATACACACACACACACACACACACACACACACACATATATATATATATATATATATATATACACACACACACACACACACACACACACATATATATATATATATATACACACACACACACACACACATATATATATATATATATATATATATATATATATACACACACACACACACACACATATATATATATATATATATATATATATATATATATATATATACACACACACACACATATATATAAAATTCCAAAGAGAATTGGTGTAGCAGTTAAAGAACCACAGCAGAGTACTGACAGTAATAAAAAATAAAGAACTGTTGCGGTCACCAGGCCGTTAAACATAAAATATACTTTATTAAAAGTTAATTAAATAAAAACAAGATGAGCGCTTTCGAGTTCCATCCAAACCCTTCATCAGATCTGCTATTAAAATTTTAATTCAAAAATATATAGTGATTCATCAACAGAGCAATTTTGTTGTTTGACATGCCTTTCCAAATAGCCAATCATGGGTTAACACATTTCCTCTGTCATATCAAGGAGAGTTAAAATAATAAGTAATGCTAAATCCTGTAATCTTATATTGCAATTATCTTGTTCATTTTGTGTTACTTTATGTAAAAAGTGATATCATCCCCAGGAAAACTCTCATATATTATGTTTTTGTAAACATAAAATCTCTCCTTGAGTCTTTCATAAAAATATATGTGGTAAGTTATCAACAAACAGGCTGTCTTCTTTGTAAAACTCCCTTCCACATAACTAGTCAAGGCTTACTACAAAATCTTTGTCCCTTCAAGGCTGGTTCAAACCACTAATTATCATAATATTCTAAAATCATTTAAAGCCTAGGATTTTGGTATCCAATTCATATTAATTTATACATTTCATTGGATCTATCATTAGTTCTTACATTCAAATTTATATAATATATTTCATCATCAGGCCAAATTCTTTATAATACCTCTTCTGAATAGCCAGTTACAAGTCCTCTATAGATTCAGGGCGGAGAGTGAAATCACCCCATGATTACTCTCAGATTCTTTAAAATATGTTCGTCCGAATGGCCAGTCACAAATTCTGTGTACATTTAGGGTGGATTAAAACAATAGATGACTTTAAAACCTTAGATCTTAAAAATGTTGTTGTGATTCTCAAATTCATTTAATGTTGCTCTAAAACAGGAAGTGATGTTGTCCCCATAGACCAACAGATCTACCATTAAAACTTTAATAGAAACAAATCAACTGTCTTCTTTTGTCAATATGCCCTTCCAGAAGACTAATCAAAACTTTCTGTGAAATCTCCATCCTTTCTAAGTTGGTTTCAGAACCAAGTTGGCCTGGAATCTTGAATTCATGTGAGCCTGTAGTGCATCGACAAATCAGCTATCTTCTTTATAATACGCCCTTCCAAGTAACCAGTCAAGGTTTCCTACTAAGTCTCCATCCTTTCAGGGCTGGTTTGAGTGACAAATTAGTACTAAATCCTGGATTCTTGTAAGCCTGTAAATCAGCTATCCAGTTCATTTCATGTTGTTCTGTACGGAGAGTGATATCGCCCCCACGAATACTCGTGTATTACGTGAAAAGCCATAAAGTAAATGTGATGATCTGGGTTCTCAGCAATATGCTTAAAAAAAGGGATTTTCAAATCTTTTAACTTAATATCACAAACATGCTTGCGAATACACTTTTTAAATCGTCTATCTGTCTTTTCCAAATAAAAATATGGACATAAGGGACAAGTAGCTATATATATATATATATATATATATATATATATCACATGTTTAGTAGTGCAATCAGCATATTCTCGACAATTACACTTAGTCACAAAAATTGGATGCATAAATTAATTTTTAGTAGAAACGTATTTACAGCAAGAGCATAGTCTACATGGAAAGGTGCCAACTCTATCAGATTTTGTTATGATATTCCTTTTGGTAGGTTAACATAAATATTATTTTAAAATTTTCTTCCTTCTGAAGCCAAATGAAGGTTCTTCACCTACTATTTCTTTTAAAGTAGGATCAAGCAACAAAATCTTCCAGTTATTTCTAATCATGTCACAGATATAGCTAGTATCACTTGCATAGGTTAGGATAAGTCTATTTTTCTGTTTGAAGTTATTGGATGAATACTCATTTTGATGCATGTTGGTTGTATTTATTTCCGTTCATAAATGTCTCTGGAATGGCGAAAATATGGTTTCGCTTTATTTTTTCTTAATTCATTAGTTTTAGACATTTTTTTATCTCTCTTTGTCCATAGTCTCTGTCTAAATTCTCTGCTTAATTTATTCATTGCTGAGTGATATTCTTCATCTGTCACGGATAACCTAGATATTCTACACATCTTATTTTTAATAACATTCGAAAAGGAAAATTGAGGGTGCATACTATGTCTGTTCAATAAATTGTTATTCCAGCAGTTCTTCCTATAAAGTCCCATGTTAATATTGCCTTTATCATCTTTGTATAGTCTGACATCTAGGAAGTCTATCATTGTAGATAAATAGTGTAAAGTAAACTTCAAAATATCCATAGTTGTTTCTAAGAAATTCACAAAGCTATGAAGTCTTTCCAATGTATCATCCAAATAAAGTAAATATCATTCACAAAACGTATATAATATTTTAATTTCAAATGGTATGGATTCTGATGAGTTAATACATATTGACCTTCCCAGTCAGCTAAAACCAAGTTGGCATAACTGTTAGCACAGGGTGTGCCCTTGGCAACATCCCATCTCTGCCAATAGAAGTACTCCTAGAAAATGAAAACATTATGTTGTAGGACTAATTCCAGAAGATTACGTATTAATTCTATTCTCTCAGAATTAAAATCAGAATTATTTGCTAAAAAGGTTGAAGAAACATTACGCCTTCCTTATTAGGTATAACTGTAAAGAGACTGTGTGCATCAAGTGTAACCATGAGATAGTGAGTGTTATTACCCGTCTTATTCATATAATCAGAAAGTGATTCCAAAAAATGTCCGGTATTCTTAATGATCATGTCAGTTTGATGAGTCACTGGTTTAAGTTGATAGTCAACAAAAATAGATAGAGGCTCGGTTAACCATCCATTTCCAGAAACTATGAGTTGCATCAGTGGATTAGTCCGATGTTTATGTATTTCAGGCAAACCACGTATGCTAGGAATAATAGGATGCTCCACCAAAAAATAGTCAAAAAAGTCCTTTGATATCAAGTTCATATGAAGGAGGGTAAGTAACTTAGTTGTGACATTCTTGATTATTACACTCAACTGCATTCTGTTAACGATCACATAAGATTCATTATTCTTCAATATCTGCAACATTTTATCTGTATAATCTGTGGAGTTCATTAGCACTAAACCCCTCTTTTGTCAGCTGGTCTGATGACTATACCCTTATTATCTTTCAGGCTATATAAATTCTCTCTTTCTTCTTTATTCAAATTGTGAAAATGGTGACTTGGTTTATGCATTTGTTGAGAGAGTTTTGTTTCTCAAGCTTGTATAAAGGTGTCTAAAGTAGCTGTGTTTTGTGGTGTATATACATTAGTTTCTTTCAAAATGGCAGAAGCATTTGTACTGTCATACTGATAAAGCATTTTCAACATGACATTTCGTCCAAATAATTTTAAGCTGAATATAATATCGCTTAATTGAGATGGTGCTGCTGGAACAAAACTCAAGCCTTTATTCAGTAAGTTGCATTCTTCTGGAGTCAGAACATGATTGGAAAGATTAATAAATAAAACATCTACTTCAGCTGTCATTTATTCAACCCTTGCTGCTCTCTCAGTTCGGCTGACCATCTCCATTTCTTCCTCTATGCTTAAAGATCTCATTCTCGCTGTATTTCTTGTGGATGGAATTTGTAGGGGGAGCTTGTGAAAAAAGCAAGAGTAAGATGTTATTATATATATATATATATATATATATATATATATATATGTAGATCTATGTCAGATTATCGAACTTCTGAAAATTTGAAATTCATGTGGCCAAAACCATATGATCAAAGTTTCAGAACTTTGAACATTAAAAAAATTTATAAAAAACAAAGAAATTCTATTTTTAACATTTTTGCAGAGGGGCAAGCCCCACTGTGCCCCCACACCCCCTGCTAATTAAATATACCAACTCCGAGATTGCACTACATCGCATAAAAGGGTAAATTTCCTGTTCCACGCTGTACCGGGATTTCCATTCAAAACGTTCCAAGTTTCAAAACTTCGATCATATGGTCCCAACCATATAAATTTCGAAGTTTTAAAACTTTGATAATATGATAGGAACCCATATAAGTGTGTGTGTGTGTGTGTGTGTGTGTATGTATATATATATATATATATATATATATATATACACACACACACACACACACATATATATATATATATATATATATATATATATATATATATATATATATATATATATATACACACACACACACACACACACACACACATATATATATATATATATATATATATATATATATATATGTCTACCTGACATGGTCGACAGGCCATATGATCGACACTCATTTGGTCGACAGTTCATTTGGTCGACAGGCAGATTTGCCCCCCTCCCCAATGTTGTGTGACCCTGGAGTTGATATATATAGTTAGGGGGGTGTGGGGAGCCCCCCACATAACATGCTTGTCAACCAAATGAACTGTCGACCAAATGAGTGTCGATCATATGGCCTGTCGACCATGTCAGGTAGACGCATATA
Source organism: Protopterus annectens (assembly GCF_019279795.1). NCBI lineage: Eukaryota > Metazoa > Chordata > Ceratodontiformes > Protopteridae > Protopterus > Protopterus annectens. The sequence continues at coordinate 592,669,805 of NC_056743.1, read as the reverse complement.
TATATATATATATATATATATATATATATATATATATATATATATATACTGAACCACAAAAGGAGGGGGAGTATCGATATTCATCAAAGATACCCACACCTCCAGGTTGGTGGCAAAGCACGAAGCATCAGAGACTATCCATGTCCAACTAACAGTGGGTAAAACTGCCTTCCAGTTTAAAGCCTGCTACAGACCACCCTCCCAAACTCAGGAACCCCACTCGGCCTTCCTGAGAACACTGGAAAATATGAAGGTCTCTCCAAACACCATTATAGTGGGCGACTTCAGCTACCCAAACATAGACTGGGAGCATTACTCTAGCTCCAACACCCTAGCCCAAAGGTTCCTAGAATTTATAAACTCAAATGCTATGGAACAACTTGTTACCACTCCCACAAGAGGAGAAAACATACTGGACCTGATCATCACCAACATGGGGACTCTATGCTCCAGACCAGAAGTGTATCCCTCACTGGTAAGATCAGACCATAAACTAATCTCACTGGATATTCACATCCCGACCCCACGAAAACCACAGTGAAAAACTTCTCTAAAGCAAATTTCACACTCCTCAAAACCGAGGTGGAATCCTTCAAAGCCCCCGGGCCTGTGGAAAATACGGCCCAGACCACAGAATCCTTTATAAACGCATTCTATGAACACCTTCAGGAATACATGGATCATGCGATCCCAAATAAAACCAAGACCCAATCCTCCAAAGGCAGACATCCTGTCTGGTGGACCCCAGCCATAAACAAAACTATACAATAGGAGGAGGAAGCTACTAAATGATAGAGCAAAATCCCAAAAAGGGAAGGCATCACTGATCAGTATTAGCAAAAAACTACGGGCACTCATAAAATTGTCTAAGGCCAGCTTCGAGAAAAAATTGCACAGGACACTAAGGATAATCACAAGGCTTTCTTTAGTTATGTTAGGAACCTGGGTGGTAATTCCAAGATATGCTCAGAATTAGTCCAAAATGACAAAAAATACACCGAACCCACAGACATTGCCAACATCCTAGCTGACAGGTTTAGCACAAACTTCTCCCCCCGCTCCCCACCAAAAGGGCAAATATCTATCCCAGCAGAGTGCTGCCCCCCTGACATCTCAGATGCTCAGGTAAGAGCCGCCCTCTCCAAAGCAAAAAACACAGCATCAATGGGACCAGACGGTGTCCCGGGCTGCGTCCTACATGAACTCCAAGAAGAGCTAAACCCAAACATAAAACTACTGTTCAATCTCAGCCTTACTACAGGATATGTGCCCAAAGAGTGGCGTACAGCAACAGTGGTCCCTCTCCATAAAAGTGGTGCCTCAATGGATCCTGGAAACTATCGCCCCATAAGACTGACTAGCTTGGTCTGCAAAGCTATGGAAAGGATCATCATGGACCTCATAAATAAAGATATTGGGGACCTACAGACACTGGATCCTACCCAGTTCGGCTTTGTTAAGGGCAGATCCTGCCTCTTAAACCTGGTTGATTTCTTTGAAACAGTCACCAAGGCCATTGACAAGGGGAAGGTGGTCCACACAGCTTACCTGGACCTCGCAAAAGCCTTCGATACAATACCCCACTCATGCATTATAGATAAGCTCACCAGCTTAAATATAAAACCCTATGTAACTAGATGGATTGCAAACTGGCTCAAGGACAGAACCCACATGGTTAGAATTGCTGGAGCCATGTCAGACTCCAAACCAGTTACAAGTGGTGTCCCACAAGGCTCATGTCCTGGGACCTCTCTTGTTTGGTATATATTTCTCGGAGGTACAGGCCAACACGGAAGGACTGTGGCTGACCAAGTTCGCAGATGACTGCAAACTGGGCGCCATAATCGACTCTCCAGCCGACACAAGCATCCTCCAAAAGGGCCTCATAGAAACAGACAACTGGTGCCAGAGCCATGGCCTCAAGCTAAATGCCAAAAAGTGTATAGTCATCCCCTTTGGCAAAAACAAAGTGCCCACAAATTACCACATAGCTGGTAATCCATTAAGTACAGAAGAAGTAATTAGGGACCTGGGGACCCAAGTTGATAGCAATCTCTCATTTGACAACCACGTGGCCAAAGTGGTTAGAAAAACATTTTATATAGCCCACCTAATCATGAAGGGATTCACATCTAGATCAGGGGAGGTCATCGTGCCTCATTACTCATCCCTCATCAGGCCCATAATTGAGTACAATGTCCCTTTTGGGATATACCTTACCAGACACCTGCAGCAACTGGAAAGACCCAAAAAGTACCTCACCAAGAGGATCAAAGGGCTCAAACAGATGCCATATGCTGCCCGGTTAAAGAAACTCCAGCTCTACTCAGTGGCATACCACCTGTTCAGAGGCGATCTGTGCCTGACGTATAAAACCATGTCCAACCCGGAATTAATGGACATGCTGCACCTCAGAAAATCCAAATCCCATCGAGCTACGCGCAACACTGAAATAAATAGGACATGCTGGAAGGACAGATTCATAACCCAGAGGCTCCCTTCACTCTGGAATAAAATCCCAGTCCAGGTTAGGCAGAGTCCCTCATTGACTCTCTTCAATAGGAATCTTGATGAGTGGATGGGAGATCGTAGGTTTACCCCGGGTATCACTTCTGTGTCACTGTTAGACAGAGGCACAGTATACTAACCTCGAAAAAGGGCATAGCAAAATAAATTTAAAATGGGTGGCTAAAGCCAAACACATTCTGGCTAGGCTTATAAATGCCCTAGGGCAGATAGCCTAGTATGAACCTATGAACCTATATATATATATATATATATATATATATATATATACACACACACACACACACACACACACACACACTTATATGGGTTCCTATCATATTATCAAAGTTTCAGAGATATATATATATATATATATATATATATATATATATACATATATATATATATAAAATGTATGCACATGTGTGTGTGTGTGTGTCTATATGTATATATATATATATATATATATATATATGTTTAGTATTGTATAGTATATCTAAGGGCAGCCATGTTTGTGCAGCGGTTAGCGTTGCCGCCTCACAGCAAGAGGTTCTCTGGTTCAATCCTCGGCTGGGGTGCCTTCTGTGCGGAGTCTGCATGTCCTCCCTGTGGTCGTGTGGGTTTCCTCCGGGTGCTCCGGTTTCCTCCCACATCCCAAAGACATGCTGTAGGTGGATTGGACACTGTAAATTGGCCCTAGGCGTGAGTGCGTGCGTGCATGTGTGTGCCTTCCGTGGAAGGTTGGGCACCGGGCTGGCAACTCGACACCGTAAAACTCCACTGCCAATCATGAGCGGACAGATGATCCGCTGTGGAGACCCCTAACTGGGAAAAGCTGAAAGAAGAAGAAGAAGAAATATGTTTAGTATTGTATGTATGTATATGTGTGCATTAAATGAATAATAAAATTTAGTTGTCTTTTGTGAAACTTTTTGACCAAATGCCAGTGTTAAAAGTAAGCACTCAGTGTCTACTTTCATTAGTGGCTGACTTAAACATGAATCTAGAATCCTTTGTAAATCAAATTAAATGGAAACTTAAACTTACTTTGAGAGACCATCAAAAATGGGTGGAAATCTAAGGAGCTTCCTTGTGCCCTTTGTCTCAGGTTTTCTTTAACTCTTAAGTCCATATGCTCAAACACCACGCCTTACCCCTTTCTATATGTTATCATTATTCTGGAGTCAGTGGGGTGCAATGCCACTCACAGACTTCCTGTTAGTTTATCTCATATTTAAACTTTCTCTTAACATGCTTCTTTGGAAAGTTGTCATGGCCCATGCTAAAATGCATGGACTTTCTGAATGGGCCTTTGAGAGCTTCTGTTTTTCTTAGGGCTAAATCATGTCATTGATGGCTTTTGCAAGAGCCAGAACTGCAACCCTGTGACTTCTTGACATCAGACAGAAATTCAACATTGTCCAGCTTCTAGCTGCAGTAGAGCTGGAACTTTGCAGAATTGGTCAGAGAACTTGTTTCATGATCCTTGTCAGGAACAGAAAAGGCCATTGATAAGACATGCAGAGAGATTTCTAAACCCAGACCTAGATTTACCCCCCCCCCCCCTGAGTCCCGTGAGGCTAAACTGGTTTATAATTCCTCACATGTTGGTCATTGTTTATGGACAGCCATAAGGCAGATCAGAGACATGTCCATGATATTTGGTAATAGAACTAAAACTTGAAGTGCATTTACCACATCCCATTCTTTGTTGTAGTAGACTGTTGCTGCACAGTTTAACAAAAAGTAGACCTTTGAGCCCCTGGATTTGTAGAGTGCATTTATGGGCTGGATGTCAGCCCTAGGGAATCAGTTTTGTTAGATTTCACCTAGTAGCTGGCTGTGAATCTCTTAGCATTGAACTAGTCCTCGGAGGCCATTCCCCATGCACTGTCACATTACTAGCCTTCTCCAGTCTGACATCCTGTTTCACATGTGGTATAAAATGGTTGAGCAGGTGTATAAAGAGAAGCATGTAGCAGTCAAGCTCAGTGCCTGGCTTGGAACAGGCCCCTCACATCTTGGTGCTGCTACCAAGCATACACCCCCTTGTACACTTGCCTGTCATCTCAGTTGATGCTACCTCTTCATCTAGGAGCAGATCATAGGACCTGCACTGGACTTTGTTGGCTTCTAGCACTGCAGGTTGGCCATTTAGCTATTGATTTCTCCATGGTGCTGTATTTAGCACTAAGATAATGAGTCCTCTTTCTATACTGCTGGCTCCCACCCATTTTAGCTACCCCTATTACAGGAGCCCTCAGGTTCATGAAATACTTACTAGAGTCTTCATCGACCTTCCCTTCAATAGCTTAAAAATAACTGTTTGGGAAAGGAAATAGGAACCATGGATCTGGCTGCCAGATGTCATAGGATTTATGTCCCCATCACTGGAACTGCTCATTAATTAAAAATTTCCATGATAATTAACCCTGCTTCTGGGTCATCCACTGACCTCCCAAGGGATGGTCCTTTCTGTGATTTGCCATTTACTTACCATCTCATGAAGAGATTTCTTTAAATGACCCTCATGTTGGATAAAGTTTATTTCATTCAGTACGTACTTTATGTAGCCTAGTCATCATTTGGGTGAATTCCTTTAGGTTATGGATTATTTAGTTTACTAAGAATAGTATAAAAATGTGTACTGGAAAAGAAAATTCCTCCAGCTGATATTCAACTAGAATGAATTTTCATTGAGGTCTTCAGTGGCACAAACTTCAAGAGCTGTAGAAAGACCCCTTAATGGCAGTGAAAGTAGAAAAGTTGGGGTCAAATGCCTCCACTCATATCTGTTTCATCATCTTCAGTGAAAGGGGATTGTACCTGACTCTTGTGGCACAGAGGGATAAAGCCCTAACTGCACCCTAGATGACCTTACTAGCAGCACTAGTATTGGTGGTACATGGTAGAAGAAGATGGGACTAAGCATCTGATGAGACAGCTGCATGGCTCTCTGCACCAGTGACACCTACATGAGCCCAGTTGTATTGCCTTCAGTGAGGAGGCTACCATATCCACACTGTACAGGGGTGTATCACTTAGCCGAAAGATTGCAAATGTGTGGCAATAAATATGCAGCGCCTGAGAGCAGCTATAGTGGAGCACACAAGGTGCCAGGGAATTGGTGATAGGACATTCAACAGTATCAGCAGAATGGCCCACTTTCTTACCCCCAACTCTCCACTCTTCCTTAATAAAATAGGTTGTCGCCCAGAAAGAAGGCTAATCCTACAGACAACCAAAAATAAAACGAGAAAGAGATGAGAGACAGAGAATGAATGGGAAAAGTTCCTCTGTCTTTTCAAGTTTCAGCTTTGTCAGCACCATCTGTATTAATTTGCTCAGAGCTTTGCTGACGCATAGTACTTGCCTATTCATCGAGGTTGCTGTGCAACCTCAGGACCCAGTGTAGTGACAGGAAGTAGTTGTGGTTCTGGGCATTCATCAGCAGGGATCACCAGTATTTCAGAAAAGCAGATGCCTGCTGAACACTTAAGGTCTCCTACTCCAAATGAGGTGCCCCCTCCTCACATATATGTCATCAAATGTCAACTAACTTGACAGCTTTCATAAAGAATTTGTCCTTACTGGTGCCTTCCCAGTACTGGGCCCATTTCAACTGTAAGCCCAGATGTTTTCTGATTTTTTTTTTCTTCTGTTGGTTGCTAGTCCACCATCCCCCCTTCTGACGTCAGTCCCTCTCTACATGCTTTTTTTTCAAACACAGCTTATGAACTCAAAACTAAAGATGAACAAACCCAAGCATTTGAAAATTTTTAAATACAAACAAGTTAGACTAGCATCAATAACCAAATATATACGACAGGATTACTAAAGAAAAATATCCTCTCCACTTTCTTGATTGTTGTTCCCTTGTCATTAAGGCTAACAAACGTAAGGTTCTAGATTTTCATGATAATTGTTTTGGACCAACTCACATTGGTTTTGCATATGTCTGCACTATTATTACAGTTACCAGGGTCTACTGTAATGGTGTCAGTCCTTACAGCATGTCATGCCAACATGTTCTTCATTCATGTTGCCAGCTGAAATGTTCCTTTCTGGCACCTACTTCTCCAATATTTGTGTTACATCTCTGTAAGAGCTATAGATCATACCTTCCAGGTGTAGTAACCAAGAAACACCACATGAAACCGAAGTATTCCAGAATGTGTTCCACAAAGAAAGGTCCAAAGATGTGTGTGCAAAAAGAAGACAAGCTTTTCTCAGGAATCATCAGAACTCAGTACACCAGGACCCAACAGCAGCAGTAGCAGATGGTTCTAGACACCCTTCTCTTGTGGACATCAGAAAGATCTACAGACATGTCTTTGAACCATTCTTTGTGGAATACTTTGTATTTTGTGTGGTATTTCTTTGTTACAAGTTTTGGTCCTGCAAGTCTGCTGTCTCTTCTTGTTTTTTTACCTTCTGGATGTAGTATACCAGCTTGTAACAACTACATCCTGGCAAACTTGTCCTTCTCCCCTTTGTCAGATCCAGGCTACAGTCACCAGTGACATTTTCTATCCCCCTGTAAATGGGTAAGTCTCAGCATAAACAGGCCTTGAAAGCTTCCCCTTTTGTTGTACCTCTGACACATTCCTCAAAGAGGCAGGCATCCTCTTTAGGGGATCCTACTTCCCAGAAGGCAGAAATTGTGGGGCTAAAATTAGGCATGTTGAGTGACAGCCGAAGACATCTCCAAAGACTGTGGTTATGAGGAGGGTGATGCTTCTCCCAGGTTTTCTGTACAGTGTCGCTATATTTGGGGAAATCCATGAAAATAATACAAAAGCAGCAGGATGACCTTTGGATGAGTTCTAGTACCAAAAAGATGGTTTCATCTGGATTGTAGCATCCCGTAACAGTCTTCCTAGGCGGTGTCACTGTTGGTGGATAGATTTACATGTTAAATATGTAAAATTAAAAGCACCCCGTGCCATAGAACCAGTACCATGGAAAGAATATAAGATTTTCCGTTCACCAAGAAATTGACAATTTGAGCAGAAACACCCAAACCAAGTATTAGCAGAGGCACTGAAAAGAAGCCTTACATCTGAAGCTCAAACCATTCATCTCCCTGGCAGGGAAACAAGATCTTTGAACATGCTTGAGAACTGCATGTGAGCATCCACTCGGAGAAGGTGCTGAAATTATTTAAAAACAGAGCCATCCAGTAATATAGACTAGCAAGGCCTGGATGGTTACTACCAGTTACTTTTTATGCAAGAATGGACTGCAGACATTGTGTCTATTCTGCATTACAGTGGTCTAAACAAGTATATCCCAAAGGATAACTTTTTCATTATTATATTTCACTTCTCCCTTTTTCTGCAAGAGAAGCTTATGTGCTGTTTAGCAAATGCTGAAGACCTCATTACCTGCTTCCAAGTTGGAGCATGTTGTTATCAGTTTAGGATCTTGTTCTTTGGCCTCCACTCTGCACCAAAGGTCTTGTGAAATGTTTAGTCATGTTCAATCAACAAGAAATACTTAGAATGTGTAATCAGTGAATAATTTTAAATAATAAAAAAGTGGCACTAGCAAGGAAAAACTTCAAAGACCTTTACAGATTGGTTTTTCTGTGTGACCTTCTCACTCATTGTTTTAGTTTGTTATTTGGGATATTTTGCAGTCATCCTAATGATAATGGACATCAGCTGTGTATAACAGCCCTATGTTTCTTATGCTTAGTCAAACACTCTGCTTGTACTGTGCTGATGAGGTCATAACAAGGCTGAAATATGCATATCCACAGCTAGTGGGGTTTGGCTTTTTTGGCCTGAAATTGTCCATTAAAATGATGAAACAAGTCATGGCCATTCAGAATCACCAATTAGCTGAAACACCTGGTGTTCATAAGAGTTATTTGCATATATCCCATGTGCCTCTGATTTAAGAGATCACTCATTGGAAGTTCCAGCTTGGCTGGAGGTTTCATTTTGTTTTTACATATTGTTTCTTCTGTGTGACCTTTTTACTCATTGTTTTAGTTTGTTATTTGGGATATTTTGCAGTCACCCTAATGATAATGGACATCAGCTGGGTATAACAGCCCTGTGTTTTTTATGCTTGGTCAAACTCTCTGCTTGTGCTGTGCTGATTAGGTCATAACAAGGCTTATTGGTCTGAAATTAAAGCAATGAAACAAGTCATGGGCATTCAAAATTGCCAATTAGCTGAAACATCTGGTGTTCATAAGTGTTATTTGCATATACCCCATGTGGCTCTGATTTAAGAGGTTTGAGTGGTCACTCATTGGAATTTCCAGCTTGGCTGGAGTTTTCATTTAGTTATTACAGACTGGAATTTATTTTATAAAAGTTGAAGTTTATGTCTTTAATTTAACATGGAAGTCATATGATTTTTTGAAAGATGTTTAAGTAGGTAGCATGGCTTGTTAATTGTTCCTAGAGAATGGGCAAAAATACATTAAACCCTGATTGGAGCATGAACTCTCCAGCAGGGGGTTAATGTACAAATATTGCCCAGTGAAAAATGAGACCATCGCTTAACAGCAGTATATTAAGCTACCATGGCGTTCAGACTGTAAGAAAGCTAACAGCCCCATAATTTCACTCTCACTAAGCAGCACTTTTTCTGTTTAGCGAGTGTAGAATTAAAACAAACTGATAGTTTAAAAAAATAGAAAAGTGTGTGTGTTTATGTTTCTGTGTGAGTGTGTGAGTGTATGCATGCTTGTGTGCATGAAAGCAGAAGTGTGCGAGAGAGAGAGATTGATCAGTCAAGAAGTGGCTGCAACAGTCATTTAAAATTAAGAGGTATGCATACCGCTCAACCTCTTAGTTCAAGAAATTTGGATAAAGCTTAAAATAATGGTGAACAAATGCTCAAAAATAGGAACAGATTTTTAAATATTGCTCTTATAAAATTAGAAAATTTTTAGAATAAAAGGTGTTGCACTAGCATGCATTTTCTGAAGGAAATGAAGTCTGAAATTCAAATTTACATCATTAGTTAATGGCTTCAACCCCAATGATTTGCCAGCAAACCACAAATTATTTTAGTAACAGACCATAAAATGAGTTAAAAATCTGGACAGTTGAGAGGTATGGAGGTAAGAAACTTTTAATGGCTCACATTAATAACTGAGTTTAATTGTGTGTGGTTTTAAAAGTATGCTGCTTCTGAATGCTTGTGTGTGTGCATGTGTGTAAAACAGAGCATGGGTAGACTTGAAATATTTATCAGTCTTATATTATGGATGTAAAATACTTCCTCCAACAACATTAACATACACTACAGCATGTCTGAAATATCAGTTGGTGGAAATATTTTACATCAAAAATATTAAAAGTATATATATATATATATATATGTGTGTATATGTGTGTGTGTGTGTGTGTATATATATATATATATATATATATATATATATATATATATATATATATAGAAAGAGAGAGAGAGAGAGGGAGAAAGTAATGTAATAAAAAACAAGCAACTTTAAAACAGTTTAACGCATAGTATCATAATGTAAACATAATAATCCCCTCCAGGGTATGTTATTGTGTAAGTAATGCTCTTCCAAGGGACTTTCAGTTACTCATCTTACAACTGTTATTGGTATGAATGACATAAACAGCTTGTGACAGCAGAAATATGGGATATGTCTGAAAATAATCTATTTGGTTTACAGTTGTACCCTGATTAACAAATTAAATTAAAATAAAATATAACAAACACAGATAATTCTGTTTACCAAGTTGCATATGAGATTGTTCATTTAAGTTTTTTGGCGAGTTAATATATGGGGATGGACCTTTTTAATGTGCCTTTATGGATTTCAGAGAACTATGAGATGTGACATGTTTTGTTAGGCTCTGTTGTCTAATCTGTAAAGAAAAAAAAACTTTAGATCCAAAGCCTTAGGTGTCAGTCATGATGACTGACAAATATTCATGATGGAGAACCCATCTGATAGGAACTGCAAACCTTGTAAAGTGTTTTAAGCAACAGAATGCACTACAGGAAAATGTCTGTAGAGGAGAGCAGTCTTGGAACTGCAAACAGATCTGCAGATTCCTACTGGATGCATATCTTTTCAGACAAAAAGTGTGTCAGTTGTCTAGTGTGCCACCAAGCAAGATGAGTTCAATTTGTATGCTTTCTTCAGGGAGGCAGTTCTTGTCTGGAATTGACCAATTTACACTGGTTTCTTTTTATAGCTGTGCATATCCAAGAGGAGATAAGCAACCTTAAGGACAGATTAATACAAGCTGCCTGTGAATGGACCTTAATTTCAAGGAATGGAGTTAACCTTCCTGCAACTTGTTCCTATCGTCATTGAATGCCAGGTGCTACAGACTTTTTCTTGCTGTTTCATTCATGGTGGGGTGAGTTGCAAATTGCTGTGAACACTTTTGCCTTCAGTGGGATCCTTTTTGCCTTTACATCAGTGTCCTTGATTCTGAAATATTTGGTCAAGATGAAATTAAGAAAGTTAATTGTAATCATTATTGCTGTGTTCTGGAGGAGCCTGTCATTGTTTTTGCATGTTTGTTGACAACACCATTCAGCTTTTTTGCATGTTTTGTTCAGGGGGCTTTTTGTCTGTCTGACAAATTATGTCTCAACTTTCCTTTTCAAAAACTTATATCTTAGATACCCCAGTTGTGGCAGTAGCAGTAGTAGTGCACCGTATTGCCTACTCTGGTATGACAGCTTCCTTACTCACAGCACTCAGATTCCCTACACAGCGAGGACAAACAATTACAGGTAGAACCTTTTTCCTGCTTGGGTACTAATAATGAAAGCTGGATCTCCTCCTCATGCACTATATTCCACACACTTAGTATTGAAGTGGCTGTCAGAGTTGTGTGACTCAAGCCATGGTTATGGTCATGGCACGATCCTGGTCCATATGGTGACTATCCCTAATTTTTACATAGGGGAAAATGGTGCACCCTTGTTGTTACTCAAGGTCTGCAAGGCATGTTTGAAAGCTTCTTTTCTGCTAGACCTCTTTTATCCTGGATGACTCTCCTTATGGTGACCATATCTTCAGCAAGGTGTATTTATGAGCTATAAGGCTTATCCATCTCTTGACTTGTTATGGTTGATTTCAGCAAGTTCATCTAACTGATGTAACACTTTTATAACATTGCAGAACAAAAAATATCTGAAATACTGCACTGATGAGTCTTTCTATAACTTACTTAAATATAATCACTTCCAAGGTCACACCAGCTCTGAAGAAATGGGTGGTTTCATTAATGTGTCCTATCAAAGAAACAGGGCTCACTGAAATCATCATCTTCCAGTGTATTTGGTGTTTTGTTTAAAAAAAAGTTTCTTTCCCCTTTGTACCACCCCAACCTTTCATATCAGTGTAGCCACAAATGTGAATCTCACACTCTTCAATTGTCTATGTCCCTCAGTATTACATTGACAGAGACTATATTCTTGCTATCATGAATGCCCACAGAGACCTAAAACATTGTTCTTCCAGAATGGAACTATTAGTAAAGGATGATCAGCTGTTAGTTTCCTATAATGTATGCAAGGAGTATGGATTAGTGCTTGTTGAAGTGTCTAACTGTATTGTTTGTTCCTGTGAGAAGCATGGAGAAACCTTTTTCTCAAGTTCCAAACTGTATTCCCATTGTTGTAGTAACCACTTTGGTAGCTACTTAGCCCATAGCCATTCTATCTCCTCTGTCTAAAATATTTGAAAAGTATATGCAAGAGTTTGACGTGGCAGAGTTGAAGATGTTAAGATTTGCACTGGGTGTGATGAGGATGGACAGGATTAGGAATAAGTATATTAGAGGGTCAGCCCTAGTTGGAAGGTTTGTAGACAAAGCCAGAGAGGCAAGATTACGTTGGTTTGGACATGTGCTGAGGAGGGATGCAGAGTATATTGAGAAAAAGATGCTAAGGATGAAGCTGCCAGGTAACAGGAAAAGAGGAAGGCCTAAGATAAGGTTTATGGATGTGGTGAGAGAGGACATGCAGGTGGTTGGTGTGACAGAGCAAGATGCAGAGGACAGGAAGAAATGGAAACAGTTGATCTGCTGTGGCGACCCCTGACGGTAGCAGCCGAAAGAAGAAGAAGATACAATCCCACGTTCTTTATTTATTTATTTATTTATTTATTTATTTTATTTTATTTTACATTTGTTGACCGGGCTAGTCTAGCTGGATTCATGTCCATTTTCAGTAGAGGCCCAGTGAGAAAAGCTCCACAATCAAAGAAAAAAAGACAAGAAACTTGTACCAAATAATAAGCACTTCAAAAAACAATGATAATAGGATAGCCAACACAAAATACATCAGGTGGACAAATTATAAACAAAGGAATACAAATAGAGTTATAAAACGTTTGGAGTCCTGATATCACAAGACGTAACATGTTGAAAGTATTACAAAGAGGATTATCATTGAATATAAAAAAAATATTAATTTTTTTTTTTTTTTAGGTCTACTACTTTTCAATATGTTCATTAATGATCTGAATTTAGCAACCAAACAAGCAACCATCACCCAACAAGCAAATGACTCCACAAGCATCTGCTCTGCCAAAAAACATGGCTAACTACAACAGTACTCCCAAGAGACTCTCTCACATGTAGAGAATTGGCTAACTGACTCACAATTCCTTCTAAACCCCCAAAAATCCAAACTTATCTTATTCTTCCTTAAGCAACTATCTGGCCCCAAAAACTTCCTTCTAAGTTCTATCACCAAACAATACCAAGACAGAAGTGGTAACACATGCTAAACTATTAAGGGTTACCATTGATGAAAACCTAAAATTTGATCACCATATAAAACAGGCTGTAAATAAAACCCCATCACAAATTGTGAGCCCTCTATAGACCCCAAACCCTACCCAACAGAGCAGGCTAGAATAAGCTTTGTCTCATCTCTTCTCATCCCTACTCTCTTATATGCAGCCTCCATACTCAGCAATTTACATTCCAATCAACTCTCCTTACTTGGCCAATGCTATAATAAAATTGCAAAATTTGCTGTCAGCCATCAATAGAGGACACATCACTGCCTCGCACTGTAACGATTTCAGTGGCTGGAATTGAGGTACTATTTAACTTCCTCACAGCTTGTCATGACACACAAACTCATATATGAGCCAGACAAATGCCCAGATCTAAACAATATTTGCCAGCTCTACAGTCTCAAGAGATCACTACGCTCTCCTAACAAAATTTTGCTAAGTGTAACTAAAGCAAACAATACTTCTGGAGACTCCCTGTCCTCCTCTCTCTCTAAAACATGGAATTCCACACCTCTTTCTTTTAGAACATTAGAAAACAGTAAGTCTTTCAAACTTCACTTAAAGGATCACTTAAAAATACTTGACTATAATAACCTAAATGCTGCCTCTCTCCCAACCTCTTTTTCTGGGACTCTCTACTCTCTATATAGCCTCTCTTCTCAATAAATGGCTGTCATACACCTCCTGTTATAACCACAATCTGGTCTACAGTTCTTTATACTTCACAAAAACTACACTTATTGCCAATCTCACAACTTACAAAAAAATGCTGCTGTAAAGATTTGCAAAAAATTGCATTATATGTCAGTCATAAATCATCTGTTTTCATTTCTTGTCCTCAGGTGTAACACTGTATGACATTTTTCTTTCACTGTGTTCTATTTCCATGTCAGGTGTAAAAAAAATCTTTATCAAACTGTGACTAACTTATATTGACCTAAAATATATTTATGCTTATTATCTAAAATGTATTAAGTGCTGTTTTACTGTTTACTCATTTTATTGTGGAGCTTTTCTCCCCAGGTCTCTGCTGAAAAGGGGCAACTTGTCTAATCATTCGGACTATCTGGGTAAACAAATGCAAAAATATATTTCACAACATCTCTCTAGACAATATGTGCAGCTGCTGTTTGATCCACTGTACATGTTGTGTCTTTCGGCTTTTCCCGGTTAGGGGTCGCCACAGCTGAACTCCAGGACGCTAATGAGGGGCAGTAGATTTTTACATGCTGAGTTGCTAGCTCTGACGCACAACCTTGAACGAAGGTATGCCCATTCACGCATTTCTCCACACAGAAGACACTCTAGCTGAGAATCGAACAGGACAACGTCTAACTGTGAGGCGACAACGCTACCGCAGCACCACCACTGTACATATCCTCACAAAATGTTACAAATTGCATGTACTGCCCTTATCCAGATATTCTTTCAAATCTGCAGCAAATCAGGGGTTTGCTGTTATCATTCAACAACACAGGAGGGTTTCCAGCTTGGGACCATACCATATCATATTCTGCAGTCACAATATTCAAAGTCAGGCTCAGAAGTAATGTAGTATTTTCCATAATGCTGGGTCTTTCAGAAAACACTCTGTGTGTAGGGCATTATCTACCATCCAGCCCCCAGGTTTACTGCAGTCTGTCCCATCTTATTTGGATGTTTTGATTTTTTTTCTTTATGATTGGCAGTGAACAATTGTTGTTTTCTTACAGTGACATCTGAAAAAGTTCTGGAAAGCATAGGTGCCGGAAGCTATTGAAGACTGGGTGAGGGGTGCAGAGGGTGAGAGGGGCAGTTAGTGATCTAAAAAGGACAATTTTTTGAAACTATTTACTACCACAACATAGGTTCACTTGGAGGACATTTTAAGCGTAGCCAATTCCATTTTGGTGCTTGAATTAACATTTCCTGACTGGTCTTACCTAGCTCATGGCTGATAATTGTATATTAGCCTTAGTGAGAATAACTGTGATCATACCATAGATAATTTGAGGGGGCCCATGTAAGGGATGCAGCATTTAGGAACTGCCTCTATCCATTAGTGGCACAAGGTGCAATCCTGGAGTACATTTTCTATTATCCATCCTTAGATCCAAGTTGCATTTGAATATGGACAGGGATGAGCTTTGTTTTACTTGAATGGATACTCTGTTTCTGGAACGGTGTTAGCTTCTGTGATATATATCCATCTCTCCACAACATTCCATTTAGATACCCGGAATGAGTATTTCTGATGCCATTTGACTTGCTGATGTTCAGTAGGTCCATCTGTATTAGGTAGGAAGTTGCCCTATATGCCAGACATGTCACTTCTAAGCACTCTATAGGATACTGACTATCTGTAGGATACAAGTCCTAAACAATAGGTCTTGCATGGACTTTGAGGTGGTCCATGCAAGACCTATTGAGGTGGTCCATGCAAGACCTGTTGTTTAGATCTTGTATCCTTTTAGTAAGGTATCTCTGCGGGGATTCCAATTGTTGTATGAATCTGGATAGATACATGCCAAAGTGGGCATTATATAAAATGATTGACCTAATGAGGGCTTTGTAAAGGGGGACAATAACATCTCCAGATCTAGTCACAATCAATTTGTTTATAAGCTGTGCAATATAGAAAGACTTTATGACTCTGGGCACATGTTGGTCAAAAGTTAGGTCACTGTACACACAAGTTCCCAAATGTCAAACAACTGGATATTTTCTCAGGGTGCATTGTCAATTTGGCAGTTCCTTGGAGAAGATGACTTCCCAAAGGATACAGTAATGTATTTTTTGGAATTTAGTTTCTATTCATGATTCTGGCACCAGTTATTGTTTGGGACAAACCTTCCTGCATGATGGTTAAGTCATTTGGGGATTCAGTAACTGCTCCTAGCTTGAAGTAATCTCAAACTTAGTCAGCCAAAGCCCTTTGGTATTACCTTTTACTTTTTATGTCACTGGGGCAAGGGCAGTAGGCTGGTACAAGATACACTCTAAGGGAGCTCTATGAGCTGAGCAACGAGTACAGAGTAGAAAACATGCCGTTGAAGACAAGGGTAACCATAGTGCTATACCATCCTATACCAGGCATTTGTTAGAGAGTGGTTATTGATGGCATTGTAAAGTCTGTAATATGCTTCTTCCATAATGTTGCATACTGCCATAATCTCACATATGACTAAATATATGGAGTGCTAAGGCCTCTATGTATCTCTGAGTTTGTGACAACACCCCATTGTCATTAAAGATATAATACCTAGTCTGGCAATGGGAGCAGAGGATTAAAGCTATAAACTGTTAAGGCTATGAGTTGTTAATGAGCAGGCACAGGGTTTGATTTCCTCAGCCTTTATCGGCCTACTGTGTGACCTAGAGCAAATCACTTGACCAGACAGTGTGCTTTGGGGAAATTTAAATTTGAACTAGGCTCATTAATGGTCTCCTGGATTGCATGCCTAGTAACTATCAGTGAATCAACGAGTAATTTTACATTATGAATACTAAACTGCAAGAAGAGATGGTGCTACCAGTAAGGATTTTGTACTCTTGAGCCAGTGACTGGATGCATCAGTACAGGAGTAGTCCATCATGGGTAATAAGTGAAGTCTCATTTTCTTCACAGTGCTATACACTAAAAGGTATTTTAAAATCAAAACAAAAAAGCTGTACCACAATTTACAATCAGAAGTCAAAGGCTCACTAAACAAGCTTTTTCTTTATAAGAAATAAAGTATCTCTAATAATGTCTGGGGTTTATTTTTTCTCTGCCTGTGTTACAATCCTCAGTATACTATACTGAATATGTTTTGCCTTAACTAAAGCAAAGGACAGACATGACAGAGTGTTTTAGATATCCTTGTGGAAATCAGTACCTTGCAAAATGTATTTGGAATTAGATTTTTTTTTTTTAGAATTTTTTTTAATCTAAAGAACCGGCATCCATGGAAATCTGTGGGGACACAAACTGATATAATTCAACAATGCATTGATAAACATCTCAATTATTTATTACAATTATATGAGCAGAAAGAGTTAACTGTAAATAAATAGTACTATTAAAGCTGTGAATAAAAATTTGGGACACTCTATAGAATTAAACCTTTCCTTACCCCAGCAGCCAGAAAAACCATTGCACAGACCCACCTGCTCTCCACTCTTTTTTATGCTTCGACCATTTATACCACACTCTCTAAAAATAACATCAATAAACTCTCCACATGTTATAACGGTATAGCTAGATTCATTAATGCAACTCCCCTTAGAACCCACCACTGTTATAACCTGAAACAACTAAATTGGCTAGAACTAAATAACCAATTACTTTACCAACAACTACTTATAATTCATAAAACCCTTCACTTCCCTGAAAATACTCCAAGTCTGGCTAAACTTATCTCTCCATATAAGAACCTAAACACACTTCGTTCTGCCAACAAGTTTCTAGTATCTATTACTAAATCACATAACAAAGCTGGTGATGCACTATTTTCTAATTCCATAGGTAAACACTGGAATCTAATCCCTCAAGAAATAGCGACTCTTCAGTCCACCTCTCTCTTCAAAAGACAAATCAAAGGACACCTTACTTCTCAATGGCTATGTCCCTGTACCAATCCCGATTAAAAGTATGGCTCAACACACCTTATTATTTTTTTATTCCTGTCCCCTTACTGGCCCTACCTGAAGCTTTATTCCTGTCCCCTTACTGGCCCTACCTGAAGCTTTCTGGAATTGAGAGGTGAATACTAAAGTACTCCTAGATCTCTGAATAACTTTACTAGGTAGATTTTGCATTTTGTTTTTAACTTGTACTTATTTTTTAAAATGTGATAGTTATCCTTTCTTGTACCTTGTATAAATCTACTAAGAAAAATGTTATTAATCTCTGTTATTTTGTCCATACTGGAGCTTTTCTCCCCGGGCCTCTACTGTAAACGGATATATATCCAGCTGGACTAGCCCGGTCAACAAATGTAAAATAAATAAAATAAAATAAATAAATAAAAATAAATAAATTGTGCACTAACTTTCAGCTTATGCACTGGATAGGAAGATGGGCACACAGTGAAGGCTACCTGGCTACTTGGTCCTGATCTGCCCTTACAGTACATGTGGGAGGATGACATAATGGTTAAGGTGTTTACCTTAAAGACACAAGGTGCAGGGTTTGATTCTCACATGGGGTAACTGGCCAGGCTTCAAATGGCCCAAAAAGGGCAGTTAGCCTAGTACTAATCTATGAATCTATATATATATATATATATATATATATATATATGGGGTAAAGTAACAGACAGCACATAACTGCATGAACAGAGAACAAAATATGGGTAAAACGGAAAAAGGAAAACATTTGTCCATTTTCATGTCAGGTTTAGTAGTAATGCCTGCCAAAGAGTTAGTGATTAGTTATACAATAAGAAAAAAAAAAAAACATTTACAGTCAATGAAAGAATCAGTTCGTAATGTCAAACAATAAAAGTGACAGATATGGTAAATATTCAAAAGTCCTAAGTATTACACAGTCTAAAAGCATTAATTCACTTTATTGCATGAATAATGTTAGTGTAACCTGTGTGTGGGTCAAACAAAGTCGTCTTTCTGGTGGCATACTGTTTATCATTTTACTTTCAGGGACGTGCCAATACCGCAAACATATCCTATGTAAAATAAAGTGATGGCAAGTCATGCATTAGTTTCCCCAGACTGTCATAATTCATTCTGCAAAGGCTTTGAATACGTATTGAAATGCTGAGTGCTGCACAATTCATAACGTTTTGATTTGACTACGTATTGAAATGCTGAGTGCTGCACAATTCATAACGTTTTGATTTGACTACGTATTGAAATGCTGAGTGCTGCACAATTCATAACGTTTTGATTTGACTACGTATTGAAATGCTGAGTGCTGCACAATTCATAACGTTTTGATTTGACTACGTATTGAAATGCTGAGTGCTGCACAATTCATAATGTTTTGATTTGACTACGTATTGAAATGCTGAGTGCTGCACAATTCATAACGTTTTGATTTGACTACGTATTGAAATGCTGAGTGCTGCACAATTCATAACGTTTTGATTTGACTACGTATTGAAATGCTGAGTGCTGCACAATTCATAATGTTTTGACTGAACTTGTTATTTTGAAAAACTAGAAAAAAAGTAGAAAACTCTCTTCTCCAAAACTGTCACACAACAAAGCTCAATAGAACAGCTAGTTTGGGCAACAACAATAAATGTGAATGTGAGACATCTCCTTACCTGGAAAACACTTGGAGGGCAGGAACAAATGGGATTTCAGCAAAAAGGGACAGGGGCAGCATAACTCTCCTTAAAAATGAAACAGCACAACTAGTTTTAAATTCCGCGTGCGAATAAGTGTGGAGTGGACTTCTGCATTGGTGTGCGATGCACGCATGAGTCCTTAAAGAAGACACTGCTTTTAATTGTCTATGTCACAGCTGTAAAAGTGGGGGGGGCACTCCCTCCCCCTCGCGCTGTGATTTCAGCGCCTATGCAGTTGGAGACAACCCTTCTTCCTGTGAATCTGTCTCCAGACATGAGAACCCACCTCTTACTGAATTGCACTGACCCTCTCCACTCAAATGCCAGTCAAGGTCAATGAGCCTCCCACTTGTGACTAAAGTGAATCTGATGTGGCTTACACAAGCCTTGTTTTATACAGGAACAAATTGTATAATTGGTCTTGTAATAACCCCTTTAACAAAACTTGCAGTATTTTCTCTTCCATCTGATACATCACATTACCTGACTGCTCTTAAAGGAATAGTATTATTTACATACTGTTGAAAAATAGAAGTCTAACTAGGAATCTGCCAGAACACGAGGCCCTCTTTCAAGTCACGCACCTTCATATATGCACTGTATAATATGAAGTAGTCCATCTGTACCAGGGTTTAGTGTTTATCATGCCTTCAGACCCATTTATAACCGAGGGGAAAGTGCCTGTATTTGCCAGAAACACCATCACCACTTGTCATTTTACCCATTATCTCATTGTGAAGTTCTTAGAGATCCAAATCACACTTAATTCCAAATGTTACTTTATTGCCAGCTATAGAGTTCCTTAACTATCCCCCACATATCATAGAAATTTCCTTAATGCCATTGTGTTGTTAAATATCAAACAAAATACTTCTTGCTAGGAGACTTCAGCTACCCAAGCATTAATTGCACACTTGGCAGTACTAAAATGGATATTCTTACCACTTTCTATACTTCATTCATAATTGTGCTGTGCTGCAAATTCCCTACCAACCTTTCTCCTGTCTGTGCTCCACTGCACATCTTCTCATCACTAGTTAAATGTGAGCACAAATCAGTCATCTTCTCTATTAGGCTTAGTAGTACCACCTCAGCACCGAATAAGAATGTCTGCAGGGACTTGTCTAAGACAAGCCTACTTCAGGTTATAGCCCTCTGCAAAATTCTCAACAATCCCTCCATAAATGAACCCAGTTGAGATAGCTGCTGTATTAACTTCCATCTTTTACAGCACCCAAATATTTGCAAAGAAAAGCCAGTACCTGTCTTCTCTAAATAAAATGGCACATTTAGAAATAAACCTCTCTGTTAGAACTTCTGTGTTACTAAATTATATAATACAAGAAGAAAAACAGCAAAAAATGTATAAGAAATCCCAGTCTGACTACCTCAACACCACATAGAAGCATGCTAGAAAAGAATTTGATGAACATTAATAAAAAAGTAAAGCAGAGTACAAGCTTAAAGTCACTACAGATAGCAAAAGAAACTACAAATCTTTCATCGGTTTTATCAGAAACTTAAAAAATAATGTCCAAATATGCACCAAGCTCATCTATAATAATATCACGCATTATAGTCCTAAGGATATAGTCAATATATAAGAAGACAAATTAGTGATAACTTTGTCCCATCTACCCACTGTGGCCCCCACTATCCCTAAAAATTTAGTTTCCCCCAACATCAGTTTGGAACAAGTGTCAGAGTCCCTGTCGAAGGCAAAAAGTAATGCTTTAATAGGTTTAGACAACTTGTGAGTGTACATTCTCATCAGTGCCAAGTATGCACTATCCAAGCCACTGCATAAACCCAGCCTTAGCCTACCCTATGTGCCTGATGCATGTGGAACAACCATTGCGACTCCTTTACACAAGGGTAGCCCCTTTACAGATCCAGGTAATTATAGGTCCATCAGCCTCACCAGTCTTAAATGTAAAACCATGGATCATATCACATAGAAAAATTCACTAATGTGGATATAGGCAACTTAACTGCTCTAAACCTCAACTGGCTCACTTTTGTGAAGGGCAGGTCCTGTCAGATGAACCTAGTAAGCTTCTTTGAAAAGGTTACAGAGTTGTGGTCATTGGTCTGCCTATGAACATTGCTTATCTCAACCTGGCCAATGTTTTTGACAATATCCCTTCCTCTAGTATTGTTGAAACATTAGATAAACTCAATGCAAACCCCTACATTGTCTGTTGAATTAAAAACTGGCTATTCAAAAGATATCAGGTTGTAAAAGCTGCTGGTACTAAATGTAAAACGTTAACTAGTGTGGGTTAGCACAGAGATCTTTGCTGGACTCTCTCCTCATTCACATTTACTTTGCAGAAATCCAAGCTAACATCCGTGAAGTGTGGTTGATCAACTTTGCTGACACCTGCAAGCTGAGCACTCATACATACATCCACTGATACTAAATAATTCAGTAAGGGCTGAAATAGGAACATACCTGGAGTAATGTGAATGCTCTCAAGCTAAATGCAAAAAGGTGCAGCGTAGTAGCATTCAGCAAAAAGCTGCTCCTATGTTATGCATTATAAATGGTACTGCTCTTCAGACAGATGCAGTTATAAGAGACCTGGGTATTTCTGTGAACATCCCTCTCATATTCGATCATCTGCCCTAATTAGTTTCTAAGGGAATATCCTTTGTACCCAGGTAAGTCATTATACCACTGTAATATTCCCTTATCGAACTTATCATCAAATACAGTGACCCCTTTGGTATTTACAAATCTAAGCATATTGCTCAACTTGAAAGGCACCAACATTTCTAACTAATGAAACTAAAGGCCTTAAATCCTTTAACTATCCCAACAGATCATCACAACTGTCCTTATGCTTAGTAGCTTACCAGCTGCTTTGAGGAGTTAAGACCATGAAAAACATAATCCTATTTGGCCTCTTACTTCTTCCCAAAACCAATGGTGCTACAAACACTCATATACTAGAGACCTCAATTAACAACAAATATGTACTGCTGGAAAGAGAGGTTCCTAACTCATGGTATTGCCAACCTAAGGTATAAGTTAGCACCATAAGTCAGATGAGATATCTGGCTGGATGGTTTAATATACTGTTTGCTTTTATGTATAGCAGAATAGAATCAGATTAGGCAAATTATGGCAAACAGGTTGAACTAATGTCAAACCAGTGACAAACCAAAGACCTAAGAATCAATACTGCTAGTGCAGTGAGTATGCCTCTGTCTGAAATGCTGGTAACTTGGGCTCGGGAACATTTCTGAGTCACTGGATCTCTGGGCAAGAAGAGTAAACAATGATTATCCAATCCCAGTTCTCTTGCAGTGGTGGTTTGGGGTTAACTACTTTCACAGCAGAACTCCAAGACAGGTCAGAAGCATTTACATTTCCCAATCTTGGAAAAGAGACAGTATGTCCTATCCTCTTCAAACATGAAAGACCCAGTGAGAATTAAAAATATATATACATTTATATAGCTTATAGGTGATGCTGCATCAGGGCCACAGTGCATTCTTCTACTCTCCATCCATTACAGTTCTAAACACTGACCATTTGGCTATGGGTACATGGTGGTTCCTGTCATGGGCTGCCTTCCAGTGGCATGGCTGAACACTGACCATCTAGTAAAAGTTGTTTAGAGAATCTAGTATATTTGAGTTAAGCTAGAATATCTGGTAAGGGAAAGGGAGTAAGAAAGCAGTTGCACAGTGGTGCTGAAATCCCCAGGAAGAAATTGTTGATGCTAAAAATGCATTAAAATATTAAACTCCATGTGATCAACCTTTTCTCCTAAAGAGGTAAACTGATGCACCTGACGAACATCAAAATAATGTGATGGAGACACACTTTAGTTCTGTATGCGAAAATGTCAAAAATAAATACAACTGTGCTGAGGGTGTGCTGTGTAATCCAGAGTGTCAGGTGTACAGAGGACTGTACTACAGCTGGGCCTTGATATATGCGCCTCATATTCACATAAGAACTGTAGTAAACTGTAACTATAAACTAGGTAGCAGTTACAACAGGCAAGGGGCTTGCACCATCAGCTAAATATCACAAGAAATGCTTGGGAACACTGGGCATTGTGAAGTTATAGTGTATATGTCAACATAAGAGTTCTGATTACTTGAGTGTAGTGGTGTATAGCTCCTCAAGTGTTCTTACTTTTAAAACATACAGCATACATGTGATATTCCTAAACTTACTGATTGGCATTGCCTCCCCCAATTAAAATGCAGCCTCTTGACCTTGTCCTTATGGATTACTGATATTTTAAGCATATATATGTAAAACAGAACCAGCAAAAGGGATATACACAGTAACATACCCCCCATCAGAAAGTGCAGTGTGTGGGTTATGTGTAATGTGTGTCCAGTGCATTCCCCTTTGTACTGCACTTGCCTATTGAAAAATTTGTCATGGAGCATGCTAGCCTGCCTTCCTGCCTTGTCCAAATTTCCACTACATTATGTATACTGATACATGCTGAAGTAATGCAACATAGCATGTGATCAAGAATAATCTTACCTTTTTACAGATAATTTCATTATTTCTAAGTCTCTTATATTATTCAACACACATGTACCTCAATGTGTTAAAAAGATTAAGCTTCCCTTGTTATGGTCTATCCTAGCAGTGGCCAGGAAAATAATAACTAGAAATTGGATTTCAGATACACCTCCTTCGTTCAATGAATTTAAAAATGTTATGAATATAATGTGCTATATGGAAATAAGCACAATTAGAATGAGAACAACTAGAAAAACATCATATTATATTGTATGGGATAATTTACAAAATTTGTTAAAAAAATTCTAATTTCAATAGCACGGTATTTTAGTTTAATTAATTGATCTGATTGTAGTGGATGTCTTTGTAAATACTTTAGTTGTTTTGTTGAATATTATAATAATACCTATTTTTAATTACTTGTATAAAATTGTTATGATATTTCTCTTATATGTTAAAACAATAAACCTGTTTTGAAAAAAAAAAAGAATAATCTTACCAACTGGCAACACTGTCTGTTCAGACTAAATATCATTCACACAGCAAACTCATATTACCAGGACTATGCTATACTCAAACTAACACATTTCAGAGTCTGGGACATTTGATTTATAGTCTTAACTATGTGACTTTGAGCAGGCATGTGTATTTCATGCAGTTCACACTTCAGCATATAAGGAGTGGAAGAAAACTCGCTGGTACATCACCTGTTAGCACTAATTCTTGAACCTCTGCCTTATACCTTTGAGTTGCAATTATGTCTGCAAATTTACTGTTCATCGCCAGAGATGCCTATGTGCTAACATTTTTGCATTTCTCCATGTTTATGAGAACACATGATAACTACTTGGAGAATTAATTCTGCTTTATTTTTCATTGTAGAAGGATAAAATGGATGAAAGGGTGAGGCAGTCTCAACCATAATACTGATATACTGATAAGAGTTTGAAACATTGCTCAAACAAACCTGTTTCTAGCTTATTGTTTAAAATCTGCTATCTTTAACTAATTTCTAACAAGAGGTCATTGTCTTTTTAGAATAAAAGTGTTTATGGGGATAAGACATCACCACTACCATTTCACATTTTATCCTCCGTAATTGAATTTATTATGCTGTCCTAAAATTACCGATGACAGTCTTTGAACTTATCACACTAGCTATGTGTGTTGCTACATGTTTTCAGGAAATAGATGTTTGTGTGCCTGTGATATCTTTCTTTCTGTGTATCTACTATAGTATATTTGTTAATTGTTGAGTTTTATTTCTTTATTGTACTATTTCTGCCCATGGCTTAGGCTGTGCCTGAAAAGAATCCTTGAACCAGGCAACCAACCTGCCTGGTTAATAAAAATTTAATTATTTAATGAATTAATTAACCACTACCTAAGAGTCTGACAGGAAACATAGCAGAATACCTTGCAGCACTGCTTGTTGGTTTTGGTTAGTTAGTACTGGTTGCATGATTGATTCCTGGTTTTGGGAAGAGGTTGAGAATGGTTTCGGTATTTCTGATGAGATTCATTGGTTGATGTGAGAAGAAGGCGATCAGCTGTTTTTGTTGTTTCTTGTGAAGACAAGTAGAGAAGTTTATTTTGGTTATTAATAAATACAAATACAACGGAGAGAAGTTCTAAGAAATACAAAAGCTGGCAGGCTGGTGGAGGGTGTTTCAGTTATTTCTAAGAAAAAGAGTATATATGTTAAACCAATATATTTTAGGATGCTGGCATATGTAGTTGTGTGCATGTTTCTAAGTTGCATGGAAGGTGAAATATTGGGTATATTTTTTGTGTGGGGAAAACAAGGTTGAGTCAAATAAAAAGAGGGATAGTTTATAATGAAAAAGAAAAGGGGGCTTAAAATTAATAAATTCAGTTGCTTTCTTAGCATCAGTAAATTTGTTTTGTGTATTAAAAAAGCATCTGAAAAGAGACAGTACTAGGAAATTTATTTGAAAAAAAAATGATATGTGAATGGGTGGGAATTAAAAAAGTAAAAGATAAAACGTTTAGGAGAAAAGGAATATGAAATTAAATAAAGACATGGAAAATTGATGTAAAGGAAGTAGAAATGGAAAGGGAAGGATGGTATAAAATAATTAAAGCGAACTGTTATGTTGAACCTTGGGAAAATTGCAGTGAAGAAAGAAAGCAATGAGAAAAAGTTAGGAAAGAAGTGAATCCTTTTGTGAAGCCATTGCTTTTCTGCTGCATTTATTACTGGATGTCAAACATGAAATATAAAACGGTGGAAGGAGGTATGTGTAATAGCTGTAATGCTGAAACATCACAATATTGTTTTTAGATTGTAAGAAAAATAAGGTTTTTGGACATCATTCAAAGATAAAGTATTTAAAATGTTTGTATGGGCATGGTATTGTAAATGTAAGATTGGGAGTCGAAAAATAAACTGAAAAATGTTTTTGTTGTTTATGGAAAAGAAAATGTAAAGGATTGCTGCATAATAGAAAGCATGATCAGGAATAATATGTGATATAAAATGGTTATTGTGGAAGGGGAGGAAAATGAAATAGTTAATGCAGTTAGGAAAATGAGTATGTATGGAGTTTTATTAAGATATATAAAGTGTGATATGGAGTAGGTGCACGATTCTCTAAACTGGCTGTAGGTGTGACTGTGTGCGCATGTGTGCTATGGAAGAACAGCTGCAGCAGGGCTAGCCACTGGGCAGTATGAACATTGACTCTAGATTGTCACTGTTGATGCGGCACCCAGCTGAGAATTGAACCAGAGAATATACATTTAATCAGTTATAACAACACTGTTGATACATTTTAACACAAGCATCTGTACAAAGTGTGATAGTCAAATGACACAAAATTATTTACAAAACTCCAGCTAACTATGTTGGCATATGTTACACATGCACTGCCCTACTCTCCCTGGCACAGATGACAATACCTGACACCGTCACACCATGGACACACTGTTTTACTGTTTACCCATAGATTCAGGGCACCTTCCTGAGGCAATCAACATCAGTTTCTTAAATGCTGCAACCCTCTTGCTGAATAATCACACATATTGAAAGTTCCACTAACCATCCCACCAGTTAACAGCCACTAAAACAAATTACCCCTTAACAGATGTACACAGTCTTTGCTAGAAAGTGATCACATAAACCTGAAGAAAGGAAAACAGTCAGTGCTATGTAATGGTGACTCTTTCCTCTGTGGCAAATTTGCAGAGTCTCCGTTTTGGATAGTAACACCACATAAAATTATTTTGCATTGATTAGTGCACTTGAGCATCAATTTAATTTGACACAACACACCTTTGATGTGTGGAACATAATTAGTGAGGATTTGGTGATTGGTCCTACAATAAAGCATTTCATTCTGGAAGGTAGTCAGTACTCCAAAGGGAGTTCTATCCTGATGTCTTACAGTGGTGACCCTTATCAGGATCTTTGGACATGATCTAATCTTCTGAGAAGGAGGGGGGTAGTAAAATGGACAGTGATGATAACATTCCTGTTTAGAACTTTATTCCCGAGGCATACAGTGACCTGTGCATGTAGGTATTTGGTGACGCATGAAATGGTTTCCTTTTCTTCACAATCCTAAACAACAGTTCAAGTAGAAAATGAAGGTGACTAATATTATTTTATTTATTTTGTTAATCCCATACAAACAACTTTTGTTGTCCTCTTTTATGTATTTTTAATTTCAAATGGCAAATACGTAGACTTTATCTAACCCATTCTTATGTTAAAGAATTTTGAGCTAAGAAAACAGCTTATTTCTAGGAAGTTTTAGTGAATTAATAAAGGTTCTGCTTTATAAATACAACCAAGTCAAGCAACATATAAAGCAGTCAGATCCATTTACCGTTTAACTCACTCAAGCCTAAAATGCCTTTTTTGTATACGTCCAGTTCACACCCATACCTCTTCATAGCATCCAGAACATTTTTGGGTCTGGCTTCTTTAACTAAGTGGCATTCCTAATAGGCAGTATTAGAAACAAAATGACACTAAGATTGTTAGTCTGTGATGTCCTGCAGTGGAGAAATTAATCTTTGCTTGCCACTTATTATTCATATTTTCATATTTATGTTCATATTTTCATAACAGAGAGATGTACATTTTATTGAGGTATATTATGTGAAACACCAAGGTGGGAGACAGAACAATTCACTGAATATGATGGTTTACATCACATTATACTAGATATAATTGCTAGTTGTATGTCAGTAATTATGAAAATAAACAAGATTTACATATATACTTAATACTTAAAAATATATTGAAATGCAAATTGCTGCATGACATTAAGTGAAACTTTAGATATTGTTGAAGAAATCTGTCTTTAATATTTGCACTGTAAGTTGCACATCTTGAGAGATATCCAGTGTTACTTGTATTCCTAATATTCCGTTAAACATATGTTTTCATATTTCTGTAAATATTTCAATAAACATGCACTTGTATAGGAATTTCTTGTTGCCATGTGAAATATTATGTCTACAAAAATGTCTAGGTCGCATAGTTTTCAAGATACGAAAACTTGTTTGTGAAAGTTTGTGTGTGCTTATGTCTTCTGATGGGTTGCTGTCCCATTCAGAATGAGTTTCCCTGCTTTTTCTCCACTGACTAGAATGCTTTATGTACTCTTGCAACCTTGCACTGGATTCAGTGGTAAATCAAGGAATGAATATATATCGTTACATGTGTGAATGGGCGTACCTTTGTTGAAGGTTGTGTGTCAGGGCTGGCAACTCGGCACGTAAAAATCTACTGCCAATCATTAGCGGACCGGAGTTCCGCTGTAGTGACCCCTAACCGGGAAAAGCCGAAAGATACAACAACAACAACAACAACATGTGCTACAGATAACTGAACCACGATTTACCAAGTCATGCTTCATTAAGGCCAAGCTGGAAATGCCTGCAAAGGTTGTTTAGCAAGAACAATCCACATAACTCAAAGAGCACTATCAGGAATAAGCTGAACTTTACCATTAAGATATTTTTGTTATGAAGTCTGAAACAGAGAGAGGTGCAGGAAGCATAACCATCTGCAAATTTCCATTCTGTGACTTGTATTTTTTTCTTTCTTTTTCTTGTGGGGAGTCACATCTCTTTGGGAGTCTGTGACAGATAAGGATGTGATTAATTTTGGCCCATCATCTCCTCCTTACTCCCTATACCATAAGGTAAGGCATCATAGAAATTATGATGAACCAGTTTACACTAGCTTACTCTGAAGCACAACTGCTCATTATTTTTTTATTATTCTTAATTATTTTATATTATAGTAAAGATCCATTTTCAGCCACTATCCCATTAAATAAAAAGTATTACAAAGACAATGCAGCATATAATATTAGAAAATGCACAGAATCCAAAGCTTTACAAGAAACTAAAGAGTTTAAGGATGATGCAGCACTGTTGACATCAAATGAGTCCTTTCAGTTAATTCACATCCATGTTTATCAAATACTTTTTCTTTTAAGTGGGATACTCAGTTTGGGGTTTGTCTGTCTTCTGTGACAGTGTGCCCCCCCTAAGCTGTTTCTCTCCCCAATACCACTGATTTTTATATGCTCTGTTACCCAGGTTCAAGCTGTTCAGGCTAGGGTCATCATCCAGACCTCACAGTGGTGACCACAGGGTGCCATGGTTGGAAAAAAAGCCTGGGAGCTGCTGTTCATACACAAAGAGGCTGGGTCATCAAGTTTTTGCCCCTTCTTTTCCCCATACATACATACATGCTTACCCCTTGATCAGGGTTGGGCATGCAATGGGCTCCTGCAAAGACAACCCTCACCTCAACAAATGATGTCCTCAGGAGAGCCGTCCAAACTCTATACTGATGGCCCTAATGTTCCTGCTGTCTAACAGGACATCCAATATCAGGGAACACCCTAAACATGCATCCTCATTCTTCCCCGCTAAAGAGATGAACAGCCCATGCCTCATCCATCATCTTCTTCCCCCATGCCAGTTCCAAGAGGAATCAGAACTGCTAATTATACTCAGGTCACCTTAGAGACAGCGGGGCTTTGTTCCTGTGTAACATTGGAGTGGCTGTATTATTTCTATACTGCTTGTTCTGTGCCCGAGACAAACAAGTGTCATCTCTTTATGTTAGCTAAAGTGACTTAGGAACATTTTTGCCTCAAGCTGAAGTAAGAATATCACAGAGTTGAGAATTAGCCCCTCCACCATGCAGACCCTTAGTATCACACTGCTTCTGGTGCATAAAATAGCTGTCAATTTGTTTTATTTTCTTGTTAGGAATGTGCTATCTGATTTTGTTAGAGATGCAATTTCCCTGTTAGGACATCATGTTGTGAAGTATGCAAACAGATTGTAAATACCTGTTCTTTTCTGACTGCTCACCATGTTATTAGAACAATACAGAAGTAACTATATGTGTGTTCTAACTGCAGTCACAAGATATCTGTATTCCAGGGATGTAAATATATATTTTCAACTAGATATTGCAGGAAGGAAGCCCCACTTTGAAAAATAATGTATAATATGACCGAGCTTTGAAATTATGAAATGTTAAATTATTGAATTCTTGAAAAATTAATGTTTTTCTTTACCCAGAATGCTATGGTACTGTACAAAACCCAGATAGACATTTTATGTGACATTATTTAGTTTTGAAAAAAAATGATCAGAAAGGAAAAAATAATCAAAAACACAAAACACTTCTTTGTACCAAATAAACATTCACATCAATGTATTGCATATGGCTGACAGTTCTATATTTATTTATTTTATTTATTTATGTTTGTTTATTTTGTTAGGGCGCTGATAAAAACTGGCCATTTTCAGACTCAGCCCAGGATGCAGTGAGATATGTAGCATTCAAATTAAATAAGATCAGAGAGAAAATAATAGAGAGCACAGTCAGTGTTCAACGAATCAGTGTTAAAGGTGCCTAGAAAAATGTCTGATACGCATTAAGCATGGATTGCTTTCTTTCTGGATAAAGAACCAGCATTCTGGTGTTTTCATATATGAATGGAATATTCTAGTGCCTGCACTTCTAATCCTTAAGGTTGTTAGTCTCACAGGCACTGTGGGAGAAGGAGAATTAAATTATTTATTCGTGGCATGTGTGTCTGATACAAGTGGAAAAATTTAGCAACAACTACAGATTTACAAAGTAATTAAACACAGAGATAGAAAATCAATTTAAGAAGAAAGTAAACTTGATTAATATATGCAGAAAGAAAACCCCTTATGTACAAGTGTCTTGTAATTCAAAGCTGGAGAAGAGTTTTTTGGTAGTTTTCAAATAATGTCCTTAAAATGGTTGCCATGGGAACCAATTGTCATGTAGGAAGGAGTGTCACTGGGGCTGGTGGCCTACAGGCTGCTGCTCCAGAGAAGACCTTATTGACAGTAGTGAGTTTGTAAGATAGAGCTGACAAAGGAAAGAAGAACAATGTAGAAGCTTAGCTGGGTTGTGGAGAAAGGGGATGCAAGCTAGTGATGGGCAATGACTCATTTTTGACAGTTTGTTGATAAGGAACTTAATAATGATTTTTCTTTCAGTTAACTGCAACCATTTGACTCTGGTACAGGACACCTGAAAGTAAAATGAATTTATAAAATCTGTTTTGCGTTGTTTACATCTTGGTGATATTATCAAGTGAATTGAATAGTATGAGAAGGGAATATTTAGTAGTAATGAAGACGGTTCCCAAGGGCAGATCTGGCTCCAAGGTAAAGACCCTACGTGTTAATTGTAGTTTCCTTAGATTTATTAAATAGTTTGTATTTTGTTTAAACAATATGATAATTGAAGGAAAGGGAGAATAAATGCTTTATTGTCAGATGAATAGTCCAACCTTTGGAAGACCAACCATCTATAACAAATCCTGACAGATTAATGGCTTAAGAAGAGAAACACAGATCAAACATAGAAACTGATAAAGAAAAATAAATCAGCACAACAGATGACAGCAAGTAAGTAAAATAGTGTGCTTTATCTTTGATGACAGCACTGTAAAAATGTAAATTGTACACAATCTCTTTTGAAATACCTTTGACTGAAAATAGTGCAAAAAGACGTGTTTTTTCACGTGTGTAACATACATCTATACATACATACATGCACACTGCGCTGTGTTTTTGTACAGTTAACCTTTTCTAAGATGTTAAGCTTATTTTGTATTGATTTAAACATTTTCTTCAGAGACTGCTGATTTATTCTTAGAGTATAGCAGCCCTTTTAAAATACTGTAATATTCTTTCCATATTCAACACTGTAAGTTGTCACCCACGCTACACCCATGCATGTAATTTTGGAACATTTTCAATGTTTGCTGGCTGATATTTACTGCATGAGCATTAACTTCTTGTCATTTTCTTTGATGAGGAAATGTCTAGAAATGCATAAAAATCAGTTACAGTACTTCACTGTGACTTGAGTATTAATATTTTATGAAGCTGGATGCTTTTTCTTAAGAAAATGGAGGTTTATTTGAACGAGAGCTGAAAGTAAAAATAGAGCTTGCAAACACTTAAATATTTATTTAACACTTGGAATTTAATTTACAGATTGGCCCTTCAGGATTTTGCCAAGATTATCTTGGATTAGTTAGGTTAAATGAATCTCAGTGACTGATCACATTTGTCTCCAGTGTATACCAGAAATTGCATTTGGCATTAATATCTCTTGTTTGAAAAGTTTCTTGTGAAATACCAGCATTAAGTCTATTTAAATTCCCACTTCTCCAACCTTTTTTTCATAGAAAATGTTTTTTAAGGTACCTTACTTGAGTTTGTCTTGTCTTTACTGACATATTCTATTTTGTACTGAATGCTTGTCTTTTATGTTTTCTTTATGCATTTGCTTTATTTTTCATTAGTATTGTCCCTGGATTCTTTTTTTTTACTAGACTGCATGATTCTGTAGGCTGTATGATATAACATGCCATCAGACCACTCTATGTGTCTTTCATGTATACCTTTTACAATTACATTGTTAAGGCCTATCCCATCTGAAGTAATTAAATGCATTTTTCCAGGTTTTATCAGCTGTATTTAAAAATGATGTAGAAAAATACTTCATGTTCTTATAAGAGAGTGCTCAGTCACACGTTTAATACTACCTGGAAATCAGATTTTAAATTCCAGCTATTTCTTTAAATGTCAGTTTGCAGTGAACAGAGTTCTAATGTCCCCCAGGTCTTTGCATAAAGGAAAGAAAGGTTGCCAAGCCATACCTCATACTAGATGGAGTCACCAACCCATATACCAATATTGTCAGTCAGCTTGGAAGTGACAAGAGGCCCAGGGGAATACAGATATTAAACTAATTCTAGAAACTTTAAGTAGTCTTTCTAAGGAATTCATATTTTTTCAGGCTATAGTAGCTCGGTAGTGTAATGACTTAAAAACACACATCACAGAAATTAAAAAGCTGATTTCTGAACTCGACTCTTCCCTAATGTGTCTACATACCCACCTTCATGAGGCTTGAAATACCTATCCAGATTATCCAAGCCTATAAACAAAAGTTGCAAGAAGAACTGGATGTTCCGGAGAAGAGATGCAGAAGGAAAAAAATTGCATTGTTTGTTATCTGACTGATGGTGATGAAGGTAACAATGTGATCCATTTCCTAACAAACTGTTTACCAAAATATCTATGGCTGGATTCCACCACTAACATGAATACTTAAAAGAGTGCACTGTGCTTTGCAAGAAAAAAATCATTAAGTCAGTGACCCAGATAATTAGCAAACTGCTTTCTGTCCCACAAGGGAAAAGAGAGGATGCTAAGAAAATGCTAGTGTTTTAGACTTCCATGGTGAAACTTTGAGATGGAATGCCAGTCTTTCACTGTGGTTCTAGACAGATACAAGCTCCTGTGGCCAGTTACTAATATTTTGAATGCAAAAAGTATATGTACCTCCACACTGTATCCAGCCTGACCAAAACCCTTTTCAAATATGGTGCTAAAATTGCAGAAATCCATAGCAAGTATTTGTCACCCTGAAGATTAAATGTGTGTTCACAGAAGTGCAGGATGGATTGGAATGCTTGTCATACGACGGAGCATTGACTTAGTACGGAATTCCCCAAAAAAGGCTGCAAACTTGTTAGAAGTGATAAGTCCCAAACATGAGACTGCTTTACCCGAATATTTAATTGAGGTTACAATCTGTCCAGAAAGAATTTTAGCGATTACTGAACAAGAGTAACTACTTCTGGAGCTGCTCAAGACTGAGGTAAGGTTTAATCCCTCTTTTTCCATTTACTAACATTGTATTTCACCTGAAGACATTTTCTTTGATCTGAAAGTTAAATTCCTGATAGATCATAAAAGAAGAGGGCAAGAATCTATGTTGCTTGCCAAAGAGGTAGGAGCATGGGAGATGCACCATTTGTGTATATGAAGCAGACTTTAGGTGTGCATTAGTTAACAGTGCAGACATCTGTGCTGGAGACTGTCTGTATGTCCTCCGAGGGGACACAGTCTCTTGGAGGGGGGCACTGCTTGTGGTCACTCTTTTATACCTCACTATTGTTTACATCCCAAAATTTTAGACTTATAGGATTATGAATTTTGCAGTTAGAGCTGGAGAAATGGGCTTTTATGGTGAAGTTTACATCACCAGGATCATAATACACTGTTTGTAACCTGTAAGTACTGATGCTGACAGCTTAGTGGCAGATGTCATTGTGATTGTGCATATGCAGTTAACTACCCAGTTAGCATGTTCATACTCCAACTAGTGACCGCATAACTGACTGACATGAACTGTCATGCTTTGAGAACCTTCTAACAATAAAAATCTCCCAGCAAGTTTTACCATCCCTACTAGGTGGAGCTTTCCATATTTATACTGGAGAGTCAATTAATTACTGAGTGGTGTATGGAAGTAGGAGTGCAATTAATACCTGCTTATCTATGCTTACCTTTGTTGTGGACTGCCACATTATTTGGAGCTGTCTTTAACCTGCGATATTTCTTGTACTTCTCTCCTTATGGAACATTTATGGAGTCATCTCTAGGTACACTCTTAGATGCTATAAATATGACTTTATAGTTGACATGAGGTTGAGATTGTGCCCTCCATGTACAGCTTCTCTTCTGCACTTTGCATCGTGTCTTTTTTCATGGCTAACATTGGCCTTTACCCTCCTTGTGCTGATATGTTTTTTCTTTCATCAACAGCCCCTATGCCTCATCCCCTACTTCCTCCCTACTCTCAGCTATCTGCACATCATACATTGAACATTTCTAAGTTGGGAATTCAAAAAAGACAACATACACTCCCCTGTGTCTCTCTCCTTAGCTCAATTAGGAACTTATAGTTTCTTTTTTCATGATAGCTGCTTGAGTATAGAGAGTAAAGGTAGAGCTAAGCCTTCTAACTGTAAATTCTTCAGATTGTCAAACCAGGAGAGAAATTTATTTAAACTGCACCAGCAGTCAAAATGTAACCTTAGGTCTTATCTTCCATTAATTACAGTTGGATCTCTTGCAAGACATTACAGGAAAATTGAATAAGGTCAGACTAGGCTCTACAGATATATGTTGCAGAAAGTGTTGGAATCAGTCTGAAGACTCTGCTGTAAGCAAATACATGTGTTCTTTGCTTTGGATACTCACCCAGCTAGTCCAGCTCATTAGTGAAAGATTGACAAGTGATATAGAAAAGCATTACTAATTTGTTGTGTTTAATGTTATGGCTCAGTGCATCCTCCTGTCTCACATCCCTCTGCCACTGATTTCTGTTTACACATAAGGAAAGGTGCAATGTGATTTTTGTGGGCCTTGTTGCCACACAATTTGCAAATCAAAGACTATGTATTCCAAGTGAACTTATAAATAGATATAGTTTTCTAGCTTTAAGAATGTTACAGCACAGAGCTCAGTAGCTATTTTTAAGTCTATATTTGTCTCTCCATCTCTTTATCTAGGCCTCTCCAGTTCAGTCCTGACAACTAGCTTCTCCTCTCTGACCCTACGTGTATTCTGGGTCGGTTGGCAGTAGTGAGATGGAGGAGTATCTCTGAATGCAGACAGGATAGTTCATGGAAGAGGAAGGTCACTCATGGTTTACTACTACTGAGGTATAGTTTTAAACTACTTGTATCCAGTGAAAACTATATTTTTAAAATGAATGGGCTTAACACTCAGTGAAAACTTTGTATTTGGATGTGACTCTATGCACTTGATCTCATTTTCCTTCAGGAGATTCATCCAAACTTCTCCTTTTTCTCCTATTCTTAAATCAGGAAATCCCCTCCTGTATCCAGCATCTTACAGGCCCAAACTCACTTAAATCCCCTCCTGTATCCAGCATCTTACAGGCCCAAACTCACTTAAATCCCCTCCTGTATCCAGCATCTTACAGGCCCAAACCTTCACTTAACACTGACTGTGAGACATTCATGATATTCTGGGTAAAGGACAGACTTGACAAAGAATGACCTATGTAAGTTCAGCAAGGGCCACATTTGACTGAATATATGGCTACAATGCACAATCAACAACAACCAGTGGTAACCATAGCTCTAAATAAGCATAAAGCTTTTGATAAATGGCAATGATCCTACTTTTTTGAAATGTTATGATAGATGAAATTTCTGAAATCATTCATTGAGACTTTATGTGGTGTATGTAAAGGGTTCACAGCAATAGTATAGCAGTTACAGTTCTTGTCTGGATATACTTTGCTACAGAACAGGACCTGCCGGAGTTGCCCTCTGTACCCAGTTCTGTTGACTCTGGCCATAGAATCTCTGCCCATTGCTTAAAGGACAGCGCTGTCTCAGCCACTTAAGCATACCTGCCTCCTTGCTGTTAATATTGCATATATGCAGATGGCATAGGGCTGTATAAGTAATGGAGATTCAATGGGTTAATTATGCTCTTAGACACAATTAGGACCTTACCTTATTTTGGGAAATCCTTACTAAGTTTCAGCAACTATCATGTTATGTGGTTAATAAGACTAAATCTATGCCCTTGATCTATAGTGAACAGAACATGCAGCGTATATGAGAGTCCTTTCCCCTTGAAACTGGAGGGTGTTCACAATGCTGTATTTAAGAATCACATTGTGCTCGGCTCCTAAGTAGACTATAAAACTAATTTGACAAACATTCAGGACATATTGGTCACTCATCTTAATGGCTGAACAGATCTGTTGCTTACCATAGAACAGTAACCTACAATCATCAAGATGTCCTGTTTTTCAAAACTATTGTATATTATGTTCTCCATTAATTTTACAAATCCCCCCAGTCAACTTCCGATGGCCTTCCAGTTGAATACCTAAAACTTGCAGCAGATTCTATAGCTCTTCCAATTAGCATTCTCATTAACCGATCAATCTCTGAATCATATGTCCCACAACTATGGAAAAACTCAATTATTACTCCCCTTCACAAAGGTGGTAAAGCCAGTGATCTACCTAACTACCAGCCCATCTCCATACTTTCACCTCTAACTAAAATTTTAAACAAGTGTATTCATTCTCAATTGCTAAAACATCTCACAGACAATAACCTACTCGCACCCACCCAACATGATTTTCGGCCAGCACACAGCACAACAACAGCCTTACTGTCATTTACCAACACTGTATACCAAGCTCTTGATGCAGGCCTACTAACATCAGTGATCCTACTAGACCTATCAAAAGCTTTTGATACAGTGTCCCACTCAAAACTACTTTTACAGCTTGAGACTGTAAACTGCTCTCCACACACGCTATCCTGGTTTCATAACTATCTATACAACAGAAAACAATCTGTTAGATGGAAAAGTAAGCAATCCGATTACCTACTCAACAACACAGGCATTCCGCGAGGGTCTGTTCTTGGGCCCTTGCTTTTTAACATATTTATTAATAATCTCCATAAAACATCCCTGCAAAGTACACTCATTCAATATGCGGACGATTCGACAATAATTACATACTTTAACAACATCTCAGATCTCCTAAAGTTAAAACAAAATGCATTTACTTCCATCAAATCTTGGCTTAACGAAGCTTAACTGCTACTTAATCCCAAAAAATTTAAACTTTTACTCTTCACAACCAACCCTCTAACTCTATACTTTAAAATATTCTCTCAAAACAATACAGAAATTGAAATTGTAAAAACAGCCAAACTACTTGGCATCTCAATTGATGACAACCTATCCTTTGAGAATCATATACTCAACTCAATCAAAAAGACCCATTTTAAGCTTGGCAAACTCTATAGGCATAAACTCTATTTGGACAAGTCTACCAAGTTGAAACTAGCTAACAGTCTATTTCTACCCTCCTTTCTCTATGGTTGCCCCATTTTCACTAACCTACACACATCTCTCCTGAACAAACTGCAGTCGTGCTACTATAAAATATCCAAGTTTGTCTCCAACATGCCAACTCACACACATCATTGCTTGGCTATTAATTCTGTAAACTGGCTTGAGTTCCCTTATTACCTACATTACTCCCAGCTTACTCTCAACCACAAACTACTAAATAACCCAAACTTCTGCCCACCCCTTTAAGCTATAATACAAACACACACCCCTACTCGGCATCTTAGGTCCTCTAACAAACAACTCTTAACCATAACTAGACCCAACAACAGAGCTGGACAATGTCTCTATTCCCATGCCATTGCCAAACTTTGGAATGCGCTCCCTCTCTCTCCTACTCAACTAGACTCTTTAAAAACGTTTAAATTTGCACTAAAAGAACACCATGTCAATAACCTTGTCTGTTCTTGTAGTCATTAATTAAACCACCTTAAATGTTTTTGCCACTATATACTACAAATACTTTTACTAACTTAATATATTTGCAATTTACACCATCTGTCTTTGTATCCAATCTCTCTTGCTTTCTTTATTT
This sequence comes from Protopterus annectens, assembly GCF_019279795.1. Taxonomy (NCBI): domain Eukaryota; kingdom Metazoa; phylum Chordata; order Ceratodontiformes; family Protopteridae; genus Protopterus; species Protopterus annectens. The sequence goes on along the minus strand of NC_056743.1, from coordinate 592,630,905 downwards.
CTGTGGCTGAATAAACAGAATTGATTAAACAGTATTCTTACTTATGAGAATATATAAACAGAATTACTAAAAATCTAACACACTGGGTTTATTTTCTTGAATTGTATACCTCTATAATATGTATATCTACTTCAATTTGTATTGTGTAAAATCTTTCTTGACTTTCAAAGTTAAGCTGATTTTATGTAAAAATTGTATGGAGCTTTTCTCCCCGGGCCTCCACTGAAAATGGGTCATTGACCCAGTGGACTTTCCTGGTTAACAAATGTCAATAAATAAATAATAATAACTTTGAAAAAGTAGGATTGAGCAGTTTGGGTATATTTCAGACATCCCATTATGAAGAAGCAACCTTGAACAGTTTGGGCATACTTCTTACATCCGATTATGAAGAAGTAGGCTCAAGCAATTTGGGCATACTTTGGACATCCCATTAATCTAAGAGACCCCCCCCCCCCCAGTCTACACTACTTGCTGACAATGGAAGGAGGCTTGTACATTCCCAGTCTAGTATTTTTCCCAGTCAAGTATTTGTTGTTTGGGTGTGTGTGCTCCAGACCATTATACACTGTCTCCACCTTGTCCATTGTATGCAGCACAGATGGAAACTGGCACACTTTTGATCCCACCAAGTATTTTCAAAGGGTCTATATTGTATGAATGAAAGTTCTTATAATAAAACGCTGTAAACAGTGAAAATGCCAGACATTGATCCCTTTATTGTGGGGGTTGTGCCCCCCACACCCCCGCTGATTATATGTACCATCTCTGAGATCACACTACAGTGAGGAAAGGGCAAATTTCCCAATCTTCACTGTACCGCAATCTCACAAAAAACACATTGATGTCCGGCATTTTTGCTATTTATAGTGTTCGATATTTTGGACTCTCGTTCTTCTGACAGGGACCCTTTTCAAAACATGATGGCCAGCCTGGCCTGCTCATCAGAGTGTAGGGTAATATCACCTGTTCTTCCTGTGTCAGCAGCTGACAATAGTTCCACTTTCCACAGCCAGCTGAAGCAACATATGCCAACTTTTTTTTTTTTACTCACCCACATTTAACTGATTTTGATCTAGGAGTTATTTTCTCTAAAGGAGTAGGAGTTATTTTTCTTCAATATTTTACATGTAGGATGCCTTACATACACTGAAGTCATCTGGTATGGTCCACAACTCTAATCAAGCATTCAGATAATTACCTTTTGAATTACTGGCCCTGTATTCAGATAAAACATGATCTCCTGACTACTCCAACCAGATGAGATGCTTGCACTCAAGCCTTTTCCAAACTTTTTCTCACTATCTATGGAGTAAATGTCTGACAAGGATCCATTGTATCTGTGAAGTCAAACCTGTCCTCAGCAGGTTGGTTCACAGCATGCTGCCAGCCTTTTCCAAAGAACCACAATGATTCCCAATGATTGATAAAGAAACTAAATCATGCCAGATGTCAGCTGCAATTCTGATTTGACCTCAGACATGACTGGGTATCTAACATGCTCAAACGCCTCCCCAAATTATGTGATGAAGTATGGCACAATTGGAAATGCAACCCCTCCACAGATTCCCAAGCCAAATATACCTCACTTAGCAACCTAGCTAAGCAATACTTCTGCAGACATAAAAACAGCCACTACCAAAGCAATCAAATCTCACTTTTAGCCAAACCTAAACAATTCTGGGGAGAAATCAACCTGCTCACTGGTCGAGAAATGCAACACAACTCCATTTCCCAGGACTCCTGTAACACCACCACATACAAACTCTCATGCACTGACTTCCTCAATGAGTTCAGCAACTTGCCACACATCAACAGCACAAACCTACCACCCCCAAAACCACCCTCTCCCCCTTTACATTCCACTATACTGCTTCACAAAGGTTAGAACCAAAGAGATGAAACACAAGTGGACCAAATACAAATAGATACTCCCCCAGGCTCAGATAACCTAGCCCCTTGGTTCACTCACCTTTGTAAGGACGTCATCTCACACCCTTTCACTCACATATACAACCTCTGCTTGACTAATAAGATTATACCTCAGATATGGAAAACAGCAATAGTCACTCCTATTTAAAACTACCCAAGCCAACCACTGCTTCACAGTACTGTCCTATTTTAATACTTCCCATATTGGATAAAATACTAGAAAAAAAATTATATACAATCAAATTACTGCTTATTTACATCAATACCATCTTCTATACAGGAAGCCACATGGATTCTGGTCTGGACTCAGCACAATAACAGCTCTTTACTCCCTCACAGAAGACATCCTCTCCAATATGGACAAAGTTGACCTGATAGGGATAAAACAAAGGCTATATATCTATACACTATGTACCCACACATAAATTGGTCCAGAAATCCCCATATTTATGGGCACATGATAAAATGAAGTATTTAGGAGTATGGATTAAAAAGGATTCAGTTATGGCAGCTAAATATACATGGGAAGAGACTAAGCAAACGATAATACAAAAACTGAGAAACTGGAAGCTCTTGCCTATGGTTACGAATAGCAAAACACAAGTAGTAAAAATATTTTTAGTCCCTTTAGTTTTATACACAGGTCAGGCATATTTTTATCAACCAGAAGAGAAATTGTTGACAGTAATTAATAAAGAGTTGAAGGATTTTATTTGGGAGGAGTAGAGGGTAGGAGTCAAGTTGGATGAGTTGATCCTCCGAACAGAACAAGGAGGTTTAGATTTGCCTGATTTGAAGGAATATTTTAGAGCTACTCAGTTAAGGCTCTTGTAAATAACACAAGCAGAAAGCTACAATTCAAAGTGGAAAGGGATGATGATGATAATGATGATGAAGCAGGGGGGTAATTCAAGAAATAAGGAAAGAGTGGGATTTTGAACACAGATCCTTAAAGAGAATAACAGCAGTCATACAGAATATTAGGGTCCAAATGGAGAGATTATAAGTTAGCAAGCAAAGGAGAGTAGTATTGCTGAAACTGAATTCATCCTCAGGTCTTGGTGAATACCTTCATGAGGTGGACCCTGTTTTTTCACAAAATATCCCCAAGACGACACTGATATATAGACTGCATTTTATATAGCATATGTCATGAACAGAAGTAGGTCAAAAATTAAAAAAGATAGCTGGGTGCACAAGACCCAGGATAAAAAAGTGCCCAATCCTGGTAGGTGCACTGGTGACAGGACTGGAAAAAAATGACAGTGTAGAATCCTCAAGATACAGAAACATTCCTACAATGGAGCCAGGCCAGGCCCACAGGGAGGATGCCCCCCCCCCCCCGTTGTAGAAGGAAGTAGTAGTCCACAAAAACCACAAAAACTAATAGGCCAAAGAAGAGCCATAAAGACGATAGAGTGGACTATTGAGGATAAGAAAGAAATTATGTATTGTTACTATTATGCAAAAAGCCCAGAATTTCCAGACACAAGATATACAAAAAGATTAAGAGAGAAATTAGAGGAAAAAAAATGTTTCCACAAGAAAAACTGTCAGAAGCTTCAAATAAAAATTTGTGTTCATTAATACAATAGATTAGTGAAAAAACATTACATAGACCAAGACATTTTGATCTGTTTGGAAAAAGAAGCATCTGAGGAAGTAAGAAAATATAAACAACAAAACATTGAGGGCATAAATAAAACACTCCAACCAGAGAAAACCACTACTCCTCCCCCTAATATTGACATCTCCACTAGCAACACCACAACACAATTTAATGAATACTTTACCAACTCCATTCAAACTCTGATTAATAACAGCTCTCCCACAACTCAAACAAACGCCCAAACTTCAACCATTGACCAAAACAGTTACTCCCTACAACCAGTCCCAACCAATACAATATATAAATATCTGGCAAAACTAAAACCTACTACCCTTGCAGCTGATAGACTTCCAGGTGACTATGTCAAGACTGCAGCCAAAGCAATCTCATAACCTACTAATAAACAGGTCAATAGCCGAACAACATATACCATCCCTCTGGAAAATCTCTTATATAATACCAAAACACAAAGGTGTCAGTTATACTGAATTAACTAACTACTGTCCAATTGCCATATTATGCCCCATATCAAAACTCCTCGAGAAATGCATTCACTCCCAAATACTAAACTACTTTCTAACTAATAATCTCCTGGCTGAAACACAATATGGATTCCATCCAAACCATAGTACCACCACGGCCCTTATCAGTTTTTTTTTAATACCATATAAATCAACAACAAAACAAAGGTAATCTTGTGTCTTCCATTTTCTTAGATCTCTCCAAAGTCTTTGACACAGTCTCCCATTCCAAACTACTAACCGTTCTCTCAGAACTCAAACTTCACAACTCCACACTATCATGGTTCAAAGACTATCTCTCAAACAGTCAACAAGCCTTAAAATGGGAAAACAGCCTATTCCCCCTTCTCCCTGCAAACTTAGTTGTTCCACAGGGATCCATCCTTGGACCCCTTCTCTTCACCATGTTCACCAACAACCTACACAAAGCTACCCTCCATACCAACCTAGTTCAATATGCCAATGATTCTACCCTAATATGCTCTATCCCATCACTCCAACAACTACAACAAATCACCCAAGAATCCTTTTCAGCAATAGAATGGCTATCTGACTCACAACTGATACTTAACCCTAAAAAACCCAACTAATGCTATTCCATCCCTCTAAAGCTACTGATCCAATTCCATCATGTAAAATAACATCCTCCAACAATACCCTCATCACACCCATTGCCCAAACTAAATTACTAGGAGTAATCATAGATCACAATATCAAATTCGATAAACATGTAGCTCAAACCATCATCAAGGTCCACAAAAAGCTAGGTACCCTCTATAGACACAAAGATTACATAACCTCTGAAAGTAAAGTCACCATTGCAAGAACCCACCTACTCTCCACACTACTTTATGCCTCCCCAGCACAAACCAATCTAAACAAAGGTAACCTAAATAAACTATCTGCTATGACAAAATAGCAAAATTCACCACTGACTCATTGTACAGATCCCACCATTGTCAGTCCCTTAAAAAAAATATCCTGGCTAGAATTTCCAAACCTACTAACTTTTAACCAGCTGACAATTACCCACCAAATCATGTATCACTCCAGTAAAACCTCAGCCCTTCAGGGACTACTGCACCACTATACCAGTAATCGTCCACTAAGAAGTACCAACAAATCACTAGTTGACATCACTAAAAGCAAATATAACTCTGGGGACACCCTCTATGCTGCTGCCGTCACAAAAGCATGGAATATCCTTCTGCTAGATATCCAGTCACTAGAAAACGTACATGATTTTAAGATCCTTCTCAAGTTACATTTATCCAACTCATGGACATGCTCCTGTACTAGCCCTGGGTAAAAACTAACAGGCCCTCTTAATCACACCTCCCCCCTCTCATCTAAACTATCTCATTCAGTACTTCTAGCCCCTAAAAGCAGACAGAATGCATATTAGCATTAATAGTACCGCATTCTATTACAGTTTACTGTGAGTGGCTATTGATGCAACCATCATACATGTTCACCACTGAACACAGAGACTCGACTATATTTACCAGAAGTATAAACTAGTTAAGAGTCTTGACACTTCTTTTTACTACATGTATCATCTTAACTATTTGTATAAATTCTTGCAACTACAAAATGAAGTGCAAATGCTGCAACCATTGTAATCTTATATTAGCTGTATTACTCTGTGCATTATTATTGTGTAATAGTTTAAATGTTACCTCTGCTTACTGTCCACTTTATTATTTTATTACTCTATTTTAATACTGTACTTCATTACTGTATTTTATTACTGTATACTACTACTGTATTGGAGCTTTTCTCCCCAGTCCTCTGCTGAAAACAGGCAGCCCTGCCCAGTGGTATTTTTTCCAATAAACAAATGTAAAATAAATAAATAAAAATGTTTGAAATAAAGAAAATATGGACATGGAAAAGAAAGAGAGATTTGATTTGGTACAATATTTATGTAAAGTCGAAAGCCAAATTAATCAATACAAAAAGGCAGCCCCAAAGATATTCAAAGAGAAATACAGGCAATGGCATCCAGATATGGAAAATTTCACAATAAAAAATAATATCACAAAGAGGGAATGTAGAAAAGAAGATTAGTAAAGTAGAAGTTAAAAAAATATAATTTGAAGTTATGGAATGCCTGCGAAGTGAAGGATTTGGTCTAGAAGGTCTAACACAGGTTACATCACAGCATGATGGAGTGAGTACCCAAAGTAAGGAGCAACAGGAATCTCAGGAGACATCTGAAGAAGAAATATGGATATGGAGATTTAATATGGTGTAATATTTATGCAAAGAAGAAAGCAAAACTAATCAGTACAAAAAGAGCAGCACCAAAGATATTTGAAGAGAAATACAGGCAAAGGAATCCGGACATGGAAAACTTTACAACACAAAAAATAAGAAGACAAAGAGGAAAAGTAGAAAAGGAGATTAGTAATGAAGATGTTAAAGTAATAGAAACTGAGGTTATGGAGTACCTCTGAAGTGAAGAATTCAGTGTAGAAAATTTAACTCAGAAAGCACCACAGCAGGATAGAACAATAAACATCCAAATTTAGGAGAAATAAGTGGAATGGGAAGCAACTGGTCAGTTGCCATATGAAGATGTTTTGGAGCCTTCCACAGGAAACGAGTATAAATGTTCACTTGAAGCTGGACAGCAAGGGAAGGAACAGGAAACTGTGGCAACTCTGACACAGTCAATCTTCAGGAGTGATAGGCCAGTGAGTTCCCATATGACAGAGCAATGGATAACACAGAATGAAATTGAAGAGAATGTGCCACAGGAATATGCTATCGAACGTTCTATAGAATGCCCGCAGAAAATGGAGAACAAAAAATGTGCCCTCACTTTAGAAGAAAATGAGCTAAGAGAAGAGTTGCTTGATTTAATAGGCATATTAAGATCAGTGAAAGAAATAGACTGCAGAAAGTCAATAACACCCCAACAGTTAGAAGTTTGATAAAACAAATGAACACAGTAATTAGGACTGTCCATCGAGATCCATGCAATATAACAGAAATAAACAGGATACATCACTGTGCAGCTTAATTAATAACAGATAAAATTCTACCACAAGAACACAGAGTTGTGGGGGAAAGGAAGACGAGAAATCAAATACCATCATGGAAATATCGAATAGAGAAAACTATAAGCTGTTAAGACAAGACATGTCACTGTTACAAGAGTATGGAAGACAGAACTGATCAACAAAAACAGTCATAAAGATAGAAGTGATAAAAGAAAGGTGCAGTATTATAATGGATCAGGATTTATCATGCAATATTGCAAATAATAAATTAAAAATATCAGCACAGGCAAAAAAACTTAGAAAAAAACACAGATAAATATAAAGAAAAAGTACAAAATAAGCAACTTCTTGATGACCCAAAAAAGTTTTATACAAAATTGGGAAACAAGGTAAAAGGAACTGAAAGACCACCAAAAAAGAAGAAATAGATACATTTTGGAGAAGTATTTATGAAGATCTTGTGGAACATAACAAAGATGCTAAATAGACAGAAGAAGTAAAAGAAAGAATAAGAAGTTCAAAGGTACAGGATATGAAATGGGATGAACTAACAACCACAGAGATTGAAACAAAGTTAAGAAAAGCCTCTAATTAGAAAACCCCAGGCCCAGATGCAGTACCCAACTTCTGGTTAAAAGTATTAACATCTTTGCACGAAGATTTAGCCATGAGTAAGAACAGTTTATATGCACACCCTGAACAGACACCAACCTGGCTAACAACAGGAAAAACAATGCTCCTACTCAAGAGTGAACCTGCAAGCTACCCTAAAAATTATAGACCAGTAACTTGCCTTCCGACAAAGTATAAACTATACACTGGAATTGATGCTGACAGAGTTTATAGTCATTTAAAAGAAAACTCAATTATGGCACTAGAACAAAAGGGCAATAAAACAAAATCATATGGAACAAAGGATCATTTGTTGTTAAATAAAGTCATAGTGGAGAACTGCAAAAATGAGAAAAATCTAACTATGGCATGGATTGACTATAAAAACGCATTTGACAATATCCCACATTCATGGATAAAAGAGTGCTTAAAAATGTATAAATTATATATACATTTATATATATGATAAATTACATCACAGTGACCATGAAGCAGTGGCAAACCACTTTGCAGTTAAGCCTCGTTAAAGGACAAATTATTATTCCAGAGATAAAAATCCAAAAGGGGATATTCCATGGTGGCTCTCCATCACTGTTACTCTTTTGCCTCATCCTTAACCCATTAAGCTGTCTGCTTAGCAGATAAGGTAATGTCTATAATTTGGCTCCCAGAAAGCAACAAAGTATAAAGACTTCTGATCGTCTCTTTGCCAATGATTTAAAACTGTATAGCTCATCAGATGAGGAACTGAAAGCACAACTGCAAGTAGTCAAAACTTTTTCAGATGATGTAAGAATGTCATTTGGTCTTCATAAATGTGCAAAATCAACCTTTAAAGCAGAAAAGCTGCAGCACCAAGAAAACATCAGCTTAGGACAAGAATGTGATATAAAAGAACTTGAGCAAGGGGGACTGTATAAATATTTGGGAATCAATGAAAGATCAACAATAAAATATGAACAAATGTGGATAAAATCTAGTAAGGAATATTTTAGAAGACTTAAATTAATCCTGAAAACAGCATTGACATCTAGAAACAAAATTCAAGCTATAAACCAGTTTGCTCTTCCTGTCCTAACTTACAGTTTTGGAGTGATTGACTGGCCTCAAAACATGTTGGATAGATTAGACAGGAAAACAAGAAGGATGCTTCATGCTCATCAAATGATTTATAAAAATCAGTGCATACCAAGATTATATATTCCCTGTTCCCAAGGAGGTATGGGGCCTCCTTGAAATTGATTACATGTATAGATCTACAATTGTGGAACTGCAAACATATCTGCTGACCTCACAAAACCCAAATATAGTGAAAATTGTAAAACGAGGAGAATAAATCTAAGATGACTTCCCTTCCTAGTCTAGTAGAAGCATATCAGCATCAAGTGGGAATGGAAATCAAACAAGAGGTAAATAAAAACCATGCAGCAACTGAATGTTCCAAAAAACAAAAGAAAGAATATAAGGTGAAAGATCAGATGAGAAGGCAAGAAATGTGGAAAATGCATAAATATAGTTGCAAGTTTAGAAAACTCCTGGAAGAATGACATGTTGATCAGGATCGAATGCAGGAATTGTTAAGGAGAGGCAAATTCACACAAAAAGATGAAAGGTTAATATTGGCGGCCCAAGATAGTGAGCTACATACACACTGGTTTACTAAGTCCATTGAACGTGTGGGAGAAACAGACAAATGTAGGTTTTGTAAAACAGAATTGGAAACAGTTGCACACCTTGTTGCTGGTTGTGATAAACTAATGGCAGAAGGACTGTTTACTGAAAGGCATAATAATGTGGCAAGACTGTTGCACTGGGAATTGTACAAACATTATAATACTGAAGTAGCTGAAAAACACTGGAAACATGAGCCACAAAGCATCATAGAAAATGAAGAGGTCTACATCACATGAGATCACCCATTACCAACAGTTCAAAATATAGATGCGAGAAAACCAGATATAGTGGTCCATGAAAAGAAGACAAAAGTAGCATTGATCATTGAAGTCACCACACCCATTGACACAAAGTCATAAAATATCCGGATCTGCAGGCAAAAACGACAGCAATGTGGAAGAAAGATACCCAGATAGTTCCAACAGTAGTAGTAGGAGCAACGAGGTCTTAAAGAATCTATGATCATATTTAGATATGTTACCAATACATGTATCTCCATTGCAGAAGGAGTCATTACTGGGCACATTGTGAGTGCTGCGAAGAACACTTCTGGCTGACATCAAAGACTGAAACATTACTAATTTCATAAACTTTAATCATACTTTGACTTAGGAATGGGGTCCATTCCTGTCATGGTATTAGAAACCCAAAAGATTTGGAGAAATTAAAATATTATATTCATAAAGTAGTAGAAAGTATAAGAACTAAGCCAACACAGGGATAGAGAAAGGAGATTCTGCAGATAGGTATGACTACAGTTAGGGGTATAGAGAATAGACAATAGGAGGCAAAGGAACCAAAGTACTGGGAACAAATAATTAGAGAAGGAAAGGTAATGGATTGAGAAGAGGCCATGAAGATATTTGGATTGCAGGCTTGAGATTGCCTTCCCTGTCAGGGATTGATATCAGAGACCGGCAAAATGAAAGGGATAGTAAAATCCTAAATAAAAGACGTGCACTGGTTGAGATTTTAATTGAATTTAGAACAGAAGCTGCTTGTTCAAGATGGATAATTAGTAGAGCATATAAAATATTGTACAATAACTATAGGAATTGGTCAGAAGAGGTCGCAAAAAGATTGGGAAGAGAAATTACATATGCAGTGCACAAAGAAACAGTGGGAGGACATATGTATGGCTCCCAAATATGCAGCAAAGTCTAGAAGATTCAGAATGTTTTCCTGGAAGTGTTTGCATAATTACTTTTATACCCCAAGCAGAATATTTTGTCAGGTAGATAGCAAATGTTGGAGGTGTGATGGGGAAGAAAGAGATAACTCGAAACATATGTTTTGGGGGTGTAATGAGTTGTCAGACTTAAAAAAAATTCCCTACAGAGTACTCTGTCAGGAATACCGGGTGAGCAAATGAGTGTAAGTAAGGAAATTATTTTTTGAGCTGAGATAAAGGATCTGAATTGTCTAGACATAGCAAGGCCTCATTAAGTTTAATTCTGGTGCCTGACAAAAAAGCAGTTACTAGAAAATGGAAGTTAAAATCTAAATCAACTATACATGAAGCAGTGAATATTGTAACAGAGATAAAAGAAAAGGAGGTGAGACCTTTTGCAAATGAGAGGAGTAAATTACATAGAAAAAATGGAAATTGTGGGAACAATACAAGTAGAAAAATGTCTGAAGGAGGAATGAGGTTTAAGAGAAGGCAGAGATTGAATGATTTATGTAATATGGCCTAGACTATATGATATATAACAATGTGTGTGATGTATAATGTTTACAAATGTGAACGTGTTACTATGCTTTGATTACTCTGATATAAATGTAAGTTTTCCTGTGTCACAAATGATAATTCCATAAAGGTGTTTAAAAAAGGCAACTTGACAGGAGCCATCTTTGTTGACCTCACAAAAGCCTTTGATCTAATTGACCATAACTTTCTATTTGACAAATTAAATGAAAGAGGCATTACTGATTACTGTGATGATGACATGGTCATCTACAGGTCAAACAAATCCCACTCTATTATACAAATCCAACTCCATGGTGACCTCCGAACTCTCAACTGGTGGCTAATAGCCTAGAAATGTATACTCATTTCCTCATAAACAAAAGCAGTGCTATTTGGAACCAACACAAAAAAATAGCCAAAGTACCCAGCATCCTCAATGTTAAAGAGGTTAACAATGCCTCAAAAGTACCTACCACAGCCTTTAAATGCCTTGGCATATGGCCAGACCAATCTCTCCACTTTCAACTACACATTCAAAATACACATAAAAAGAGCAACTCACTACTGTTCTGGGCAAACAAGCTATCACATCTTCTGTCCAAGCCAGCCAAAGCTGCCACAGACAAAAAGAATACTCTTATTTCAACTCTATTATGATCTACCCATTATAGCTGCAGCCTCAAAGAAAAATGCCACTACCTTACAAACCATCTGCAATAAAATCTGCCAGTTCATTATTAGCTCCCCCAATAATGCACGCCACTGCCTAACTCTCACTAATATTAAATGGCTCTCAGTAAATTTGAGAGCCAACCTCATACTAGGATCACTAATTCCCAAAGCCCTTTCTCTTGAGACATCGTCCCCTCTCATTCAAATATTTTTCACCAAAACCCACACATATAATCTGAGGGTTATCTCTCAGTCCCAACTTACCTTACTAATGTGAAAAACTAAACTTTATTGTCCTGACCATGCATTCTCCATCCTAGCACCTAAAGTATGGGACTTCGTTCCTCTTTCAATCTGAGACATCCAGAAGTACTCAGACTTCAGGCAGCAGCTCAGGGAACACATTTTCACCCAAAGTGCAGCTGCACTCACTCAGGTCACATTACATGAACCCTGCAGATCTCTCACACCCCTTTATCCTTGTTTTATCCTTGCTTATCTCATATTTTCATCCCTACTGCCTCTCATTCATCCTACTTCCCTCTCATTCATCCTACTTCTCTCTTCTCTTTGCACCTCTCTCACACTTCTGCTTTTCTTCCCCCTGCATGCCTGACTCACCTTTTCTCTGTCTTCTCCCCATGGTATCCTTTCCTGCAGATATTCCCAGTTTCCTCTTCTACTGCCTTCATACAGCTGTATATATCATCGGGTCTACTTCTTCTTATTGAAAGTTATGCTTTCGAAAAGGAAAAGTACAACCCCATTTATGCAAAAGTGCACTTAAACGAAGGTGCACTTTCGTGACTACCATTTCACTGAACAGGTAATATCAACAAAAAAAAACTGCAGCACCAAAGCACACTACAGTGGAGATAAGGAAATATACATTTCCCCCACTGTTGTGCAATCTTGGAGTTAGTATATATGAAGTAGCGGGGGTGTGGGGGGGCACAGACCCCCCCACACACAAGGGAGGGGCACAGGGGGTTTGTAGGGTTTTTTTGTTGATATTAACAGTTCAGTGAACCGGTAGTCAGAAAAGTGCACATTTGTTTAAGTGCACTTTCGCGTAAATGGGGTTATACTTTTCCTTTTCGAAAGCATGACCTTTCAATAAGAAAAAGTAGACCTATATAATCATATGCTACTATCCCTGTAGCATAAGCCATCTCTGTCATTACAGCTATATCTTATCTATAAAGCATAATTCCATTTTTTTCCATCAGTATTTTGACATTGTAAACTTCTTCTTGAACTAAATGCTGTAACCTATTCTTGCATCTGTAAATATGTCTATATATATATATATATATATATATATATATATATATATAGAGAGAGAGAGAGAGAGAGATATATAGATATATTTTTTTTTTGCATATCCTAGTATCTGCAGATATGTTTTGCTCATTTCTTATGTGCTCCTCTTCACTCGAATTGTGCCTGCAAATAGAGCAATGAGATTAGTGCACTGTCCTGGTAGACAAATATAAATAAATAAATCCACAGTAGTCTGACATTGCCATATTTAGCACACTCGCAGAAACTCCCTAAATCTCCAAATCTAATTTTTTTCTGATACGCATGACAACCCACTACCACTAGTAATATAGCAGAAGTACCTAGGGATCACCTTGGGCACTATTCATTCATTGGCCAAGCATACTGGCAATATTATTAGCACAACTCTCCAACTAAAACTATGCTATAGAATTTCACTCCTCATCTTTGCTGCTTTTAATTCCTTAGTTAAAAATATGCTTATCTGTAAAATCAAAATATGGGTTTCATCTTGTAACCTTATGTTCCAGAAGAAAAGCATGAAATATAAATTGCTATAAAGTATGCAGACTGGTTCTTTTTGCAAAATTCCAAACTCATCACTGCCAGCTTCTACAATGGTGTAACTGGCTACTTGTACATTGCAGAGAAGCATTTTTAATAGATGCCAAATCTTTCTGCAGATTTCTTTTTTGCTGGCATCAGAATGTTATCCAAATTATTAACTTTACTGGCTTTTTTATACCACTTTCATTTTTCACACTGGGAAACCTTTTACTGGCTTTTTATACCACTTTCGTTTTTCACACTGGGAAACCTTTACTGGCTTTTTATACCACTTTCATTTTTCACACTGGGAAGCCGTTACTTGCTTTTTATACCACTTTCATTTTTCACACTGGGAAACCTTTACTGGCTTTTTATACCAGTTTCATTTTTCACACTGGGAAACCTTTACTGGCTTTTTATACCACTTTCATTTTTCACACTGAGAAGCCGTTACTTGCTTTTTATACCACTTTCATTTTTCACACTGGGAAACCTTTACTGGCCTTTTATACCACTTTCATTTTTCATACTGGGAAACTTTTACTGGCTTTTTATACCACTTTCCTTTTTCACACTGGGAAGCCGTTACTGGCTTTTTATACCACTTTCATTTTTCACACTGGGAAACTTTTACTGGCTTTTTATACCACTTTCATTTTTCACACTGGGAAACCTTTACTGGCTTTTTATACCACATTCATTTTTCACACTGGGAAACTTTTACTGGCTTTTTATGCCACTTTAATTTTTCACACTGGGAGACCTTTACTGGCTTTTTATACCACTTTAATTTTTCACACTGGGAAACCTTTACTAGCATTTTATACCAGTTTCATTTTTCACACTGGGAGACCTTTACTGGCTTTTTATACCACTTTCATTTTTCACACTGGGAGACCTTTACTGGCTTTTTATACCACTTTCATTTTTCACACTGGGAGAGCTCTAATTAACCTGCTGCTCAGTGTGCAGCCAACTTGAATCCTGTCTGAGGTAATGCAGTTCTTAACTGTAAACAATGAGTGCAAACACAGTTTAATTTTACTATGTAAGTTGCATTATTACTAAGAGTAAAGTTATAAATTTCACACACAAAAATATACAACCTTTGCCATTGGGGGCAATAACAATTTTAATTTGTCTATTTGAGACTATGGAAATTCAATAAAGAGTTAAATAAAAGTTATCTAGAAAGAAGAGTTTGTTTGTCTTTTCGGCTTTTTCCGGTTAGGGAACTCCCCGGTCCGCTAATGATTGGCAGTAAATTTTTATGGTGCCGAGTTGCCAGCCCGACGCTCAACCTTCAGTGAAGGCGCCCCCATTCACGCATGTCTTTCAAACGGCACTCAACCACGGGGAGGACATGCAGACTCCACACAGAAGGCATTCCAGCCGAGACTTGAACAGGAGAACCTCTTGCTGTGAGGCAACAACGCTACCGATTCACCACCGCGGCTCATCTAGAAAGAAGAGTAAGTCTTAGAAACGTTTCAGTCATGCTATTTACTAACTGTCTTTTTTTCTGTTTACTGTTAGATAATGCTTCACTGGTTTACCATTATATTGCTCTTGTCAATTTTACCCTTATTTGGTAAACTAGATGATTTGATTTACATCTTTGCGTCTGCATGGCACTCAATAATATGTCCTTCCATCCACAAACGTGACTTTTCTTTGGAGTGACTTCATAATATTCATCAGTATCCCCTGTTTAGGCTTTTGTGTTTTTGATCTGATGTAGAATGATTTGCTGTGGTCTGCTGAGCTTAACTTCACAGTAAGGATCAAAACTAAAGTAGATGAGGTAACTCTCTCTCTCTGTCTCATGAGATGCTAGTTAAACGAAACACATAACCTGTCTACTCCATCAGAATGTTAACATGCACAGCTTTCTGTCCTATATCTTTTTCCAGTTATTTGGTTGCTCTGTCCCAAGTATCAATGAACCCTTCTAATACTCTTTACTGTAGTACTGCCACCACAGTCTGTTTCAGAGCTTTACCACCCTCTCCATGAAGTAACATATGAAACAGTACATAATGTCTTCCAATTTGATGGAATAATTGTCCTCTTACAATCACAAGTCAATGATTAATTTCCTTAAAAACTATATGTAATAGAAGGTATGGGAAGTACAAAATATCAAGAAGGGGTTACAGCAGTCAAGCTCCTTAAAGGACAGTAGGTCATAAACTTGACAGTCAAATTTTGAACCTATAAGTGGTATATTCTCTAATCTACCTTCTTCCTTCCAGCTGTAAATAATGGATTTTCACCCCTTTAACTCCACCCCTCACTTTTTTTTTGCCAGACGGTACAACACAACCAGATTCATAGCTATTCATTTTTTTCCTTTCTGCTGTGACTGCATCATTCTTTTCTCATACTCCAGCCCTTCCATTCCTTTCACAAGTTTGGCAGCTCTGTGTTGTCTATTTTCTACCAGCCAGACAGCAGACAAGTTTTTATTGCCTACCAATTGGTAAATTGTAATCATAAATTCAAATGCCATGGAACAGCTAGTCACTGTTCCCACGAGAGGAGAAAATATACTAGATCTCATTATCACAAACATGGGGACAAAATGCTCCACACCGGAAGTATATCCCTCATTGGTGAGATCTGATCATAAACTAATCTCACTGGAAATCCACATCCCGCCCCCACCCCAAACAAAAAAGACCACAGTGAAGACCTTCTCTAAAGCAAACTTCACACTACTCAAGACTGGTGTGGTATCCTTCAAGGCCCCTGAGCCAGTGGAAACCACAACCCAAGCTGCGGAAGCCCTTACAAATGCCTTCTATGAACACCTCCAGGACTGCATGGATCAGGCAATCCCAAATAAAACCAAGACTCTTTCCACAAAGGGCAACGTCCAGTCTGGTGGACCCCAGCCTTTAACAAACTTTACAATAAGAGGAGAAAGCTATTACATGATAGAACAAAATCCATAAAAGGGAAGTCACCCTGATCATTATTAGTAAAAAATACGAACACTCATAAAATCAACTAAGGCCAATTTTGAGAGAAAAATTGCCATGGATTCAAAGGACAATCATAAGGCCTTTTTCAGCTATGTTAGGAACCTGGGTGGAAACTCCCAGATATGCTCAGAATTAGTCCAAAATGATACAAAAATCACTGAACCCACAGACATTGCCAACATACTGGCAGACAGGTTCAGTGCAAACTTCACCCCTCTCTCCCCAAAGGAGAGATAACTATCCCAGCGGAGTGTAGCCTCCCAGACATCTCAAATGCGCAGGTGAAAGCTGCTCTCTCTAAAGCTAAAAACACAGCATCAATGGGACCGGATGGTGTCCCCAGCTGTGTGCTACACGAGCTAAATGAGGAATTAAACCCGCACATAAGGCAGCTGTTTAATCTCAGCCTTACCACAGGATACGTGCCCAAGGAGTGGCGTCGGCAACTGTGGTCCCACTCCACAAAGGCGGTGCCTCTACGGACCCTGGTAATTACGCCCCATAAGCTTAACAAGTCTAGTCTGCAAAGCTATGGAGAGGATCATAATGGAGCTCATAAACAAAGATATAGGGGACTTGCAGACATTGGACCCGACCCAGTTTGGCCGTCAAGGGAAGATCATGCCTTTTGAACTTGGTCGACTTCTTGAAACAGTCACCAAGGCCATTGATGAGGAAAGGCAGTCCATACAGCCTACCTTGACCTTGCAAAGGCTTTCGACACAATACCCCACTCAGGTATTGTAGAAAAACTTACCAGCTTAAATATAAACCCATATGTCACAAGATGGGTTGCAAACTGGCTTAAGGACAGAACCCACAGGGTTAGAGTTGCTGGCGCTATGTCAGACTCCAAGCCGGTCACAAGTGGTGTCCCACAGGGCTCGGTCCTTGGCCCCGTATTGTTTGGCATCTACTTCTCAGAAGTACAGGCCAACATGGGAGGACTTTGGCTGACAAAGTTTGCAGACGACTGCAAACTGGGCGCCATAGTGGAAAGTGCATCGGACACGGATATCCTTCAGAAGGGACTCACGGAAACAGATAGCTGGTGCCAGAGCCATGGCCTGAAGTTAAACGCCAAAAAATGTATAGTCATACCCTTCGGGAAAAACAAGGTAACCCCAAGCTACCATATAGGTGGCAATCCACTAAGCACAGAAGAGGTTATCAGGGACCTGGGGACCCAGGTTGACAGTGGCCTTTCTTTTGACACTCACGTTGCTAAAGTGGTTAGAAAGACCTTCTACATTGCCCACCTGATCATGAAGGGATTCACATCCAGATCTAGTGAGGTCATTGTTCCCCTGTACTCTTCACTTATCAGACCAATGATCGAGTACAATGCCCCATTCAGGATGTATCTCACCCGACATCTGCAGCAATTGGAGAGACCCCAAAAGTTCCTCACCAAAAGGATAAAGGGGCTCCAAAAATCTGTCATATGCTGCCAGATTGAAGAAACTCCAGCTCTATTCAGTCACATACCGTCTGCTCAGAGGTGACATGTGCCTGACATACAAGGCCATGTCCAACCCGGAATAATGGACATGCTCCACCTCAAAAAATCCAAATCCACCAAAACCACTAGAGCAAGCGACTTAAACCTTAGCACGGACATAAATAGGACGTGCTGGAGGGATAGATTTATCACTCAGAGACTCCCTATGCTGTGGAATAAAATCCCGGTCCATGTGAGGCAGAGCACCTCGCTGGCTCTGTTCAAGAGAAATCTTGACCTGTGGATGGGAGATCGTAGGTTTACCCCGGGAATCATCTCTGTGTCACTGTTGGACAGAGGCACAACAAACTAATGGGCACAGTATTTTTTCATATAAGGGGTGGCGTAAGCCACAAAAATTTGGGCTAGGCTTATAAATGCCTTAGGGCAGATAGCCTAGTATAAACCTATGAACCTATAAATATTGTAAATCATTTATGTGTACATAAAACATTTGTTTAATGTTTGTACTTTTACTGTTAGTTGCATGGCCCATGATGAACTTAAAAATGGACCATGGAGTTCAGCAATTTACCCCAGTCAACAAATGTATGTATACATAATGAATAAATAAACAAACCTAACTTTCCTGTTTTTTTTATCATGGCCTCCAAAATGAATTATATAAGTAATCACAGATGTGACTTATATCAGTATCATCTACAATGGAAAAACGGCCTCTGCATCTCTGGAATCCAGCTCCTGTTCTGTATATTGCAGTGTTCAATTGGACTTTGCCTCTGTCCATTTATGTTCCATAATTGTTAACTCAAGTCTTTTTCTTCTGTTGTCAAACTTCGGGTCATTCACATAAAGAGTGTATCTTTTCCTGTGGTCTCCACCCCAAATTAAATAATCTAGCACCAAAAAATCACATCAGTAATTTTGGCTGCCCACAATGCAGCTATACATATTTCTAGAGACTGGTATCTCCATCCAGAATTACTGCCCAAATGGTTTGAATCATCAGCATACAAGCTAATCTTTCACTTTAAACTGTTTGTGATATCTGATTCAGACAAAGTAAATGGAAGTTTGTACTTTGTGGCAGTCTAGTGCTTACTGATATTTCTTCTATCATTTCTCTTCTGACAGCTGCCCTCTTCTTTAGCCCAGTTTCCCATCTTCTTTACAAGTTTAGGCCTCATAACTATACATTCCCATTTTCCTACTAGATTCTTGTGGGGTATTTTGCCAAAGGCTTTGCTGAAGTCCAGATATAGCAAATCCACAGGAGTCCTCTTGACAGTCCAAGGTTGTCCTGGATTCCTTATAATGCAACGTTTTACTAAGTGCCCCACCACCACCACCAAGATTAGCTTTAAAAGCAGACCATATTATATCCTGTGTTATAGGTAAGTCTTCCAAATCCACTACCATTTGATGGAGATGGTCTAAATCATTATTTGTACTTCTTACTGCAGTAGTATAAGAGACATTTAAGGTTATCCCTATTTACATTTAATTATAACTTTACTGCATAATGATCCAGAAGCTATCAAAGATCCATGGAAACCACTCTAAACTAAAAAGAAATGTGAATAAATAAAATTAATTTGGGATCAAGACCAATTAATGGTGGAGAGAGAAAAAAAGTCTCATTTTATAAGACATAAGCATCCACAAGGTTATAATAAATTATAGATTTCATTTAATTCAGCTCATGCCTTACACATTTGTAAGTATGCAGAACTCCACCTAACCCATCTGTGTGGCAAAGAGAGATGAAGCCCTGAATGAACACCAGACAACCCATGTTTGACTAGCAGGCTAGATGCTAAAGGGCCCGGGCCAGGAATGATGACAGTGAGTGAGCGGCCAATGCCAGCTCATCCAACCCAAGGGAAGTATCATAGCTCTCATTGCACTGGTGATACCTGCAGAAATGTGAATATATTACCACTGCATGAAGAGTCTAGTGTGTCTGCCCTGCAAGAGATGTGCCACTTGGTTGAGAAGCTGCACATGCAAGGAAGTGAGCATGCACCTCCCAAGGCAGCTATAATGAAGCTCACATGTTGCCAGTTGGGGGAGGGGGTGTAGGACAGTCCACAGCATCTGCAGATTGGTCTGCTCTCTAACTTTTAATGCTCATCTCAACTGGGGAATGAATGGGATGGAGGGCTTTTGCCACAATGGGGGAATGAATGGATCAGTTGGGTGCAGGAAGGAGAACCATTGGGCTGATCCTGTTGCACCCCCCAAAAAAGAATTGGAGCCATAATGGGATTCCAGTTTAAAGCTATTGTAAAGGGATGAATAGAAAACTTTTCTGTAGTAGAAGTTACTGAGCTAGTGTAGCACACTTGGCCTGACAAGAGATGTTTGCATTTTCTGATAAGTTTGTTTTTGATAGATTAAAAAAAAAAAGATTGTTTTGATAGATTTGAGCCAGTTAGAACCACATAACAATAAATGCTTTCATCATCCACACCTGATATACCAGTATTCAGTTGTAATGATTTTTTAATTCAGTATAACTGCTCTGTCATTATTTTTGGAGTTTCCAGATAAAACAGCTATTTTTATACAGTTCTTAAAGTTAATCCAATGGAAATGTAACACACTAATGTTTTGAAAACTTGCAATCTTTTCAGGGTTAATATAGAAAAGATGAAGAAATTATTTCATTTTGCTCTACATTTGAATATCTTTTAAGTTCTGTGTAAAATTGTATGTCTAGTTATTCAGAATTAAAAACTGTGAGATTTAATTTATGGTATGTTTTATGTTTGGAGCGTTGTTGAGAGTTGAGAGGAAGTAGCCACCTGTGGTGGAAGAGTTTAAGTGGATTCATGATAACTCACTGAAGGCCATTTTGGCGAATGTAAAATCATTGAAAAAATGTTTACTGAAACTGCCTTCAGTGAACATCCCAAGGAAAGGTTTTTTTTTTTTTTTTTTGCATGGGGCAAAGTAACTCCAGAATAAACTTCAGTGTCACCAAATGTAGTTTCGGCAAACTTTAATCATTTTATGTTCACCAAAACTACCCTAGGTGACCTGACATTCTCGCATTTAAGTAGGTGTCTTTTTTTTTTATTTTGCTTTCTTTTTGTCCCCGTTCTCTGCTTCTAACACCTGCCCCTCTTTCCCCTTTCAGGATGATAGGGGTATTACCAAATCCAGCCACAATGACAAATACAGGTGGGCCCTCCTTCAAAAGGGAGATAATGACCTGAGTGGTCTATGGCTATAAGATAGCTGTTATAGTTCTAAGAGTAGAAATATCCAGGAAGCAAATATCACATATGCAACAAAGAGTAGAAATTTTAGGATATATGGGGAAGGTGAAGCTTTAATGGAGTGGACCATAATGTCACAGGCATCACCATCCATGATTTTTGCTTAGTCATAAAATGTATCAAACTAACATTAATGATTTAAAAAGTGTTATACTATCCTTTTTTCCCCTTCTTCTTCTTTTGTTTCAGCTCCACCAGTGTCCCCCTCCATTACTGGGTCTACCAACCTGTTCTACTGCTCTCAAACTAATGCCATTCTAAGTCTGGGGCTGCTACAGAACCTAGTGGTGTCCTGGGGTTCGTGCCATTGACTCCTTCCACCTGGGGATTTTTTTTTTATCATTTATGACCTGTCCCTAGGTATCCCCTCCCCTGTGTTTGTCTGTTACATTCTGGGACTACTACCCTCTTAGGCACAGACCTCCCACAGGGAATGCTTACACAAATGTCCTCCCCCCACCCTAAATGGGTACATCTATCCCTTTCTGCCAGAACCTCAGACATACAAGCCGCTAATCAATCCCAGGTCACCTAGGCCATAGTTCGTGCTGTATCCGTCTGTGCCACAGAGCTGAACAACCTTTTACTATCCTTATCCAAGAATACAGCAACTAGATCCTCTACTCCATGTTCAAAGAATGTTTATTTATTGCTTGATTGATTGACTGGCTGATTTTATTTACTGGGAAACTCTGACAGGGCACAGGACCAATATTAAGCAGAAGCCCAGGGAGAAAGACTTCAAAGTAAAATGATAATTGGCATTAACACTATAACATTAAAATGGCAATATTATACATAAACATTGAAAAATAATTATTCCAGTAAGCAATTCTGTATTACGTAGTGGAAAACTATTGAAATAATTCACTAACAAATAAAATACATTTTGTATTTTACGTGTAACCATAACACTCGAAGGCACAACATTTAGAGATTTGTAAAACCCTCAGAAATAGTATGCAGTGCATTAAAGCCTTTATGCAGCTCTTGAAATGGAATATGACTGAGATTCTTAGAAGTATAGAATACTGTCCTTATTTCCTTATAACTACTGCTAGATAGTAGTTGTTATTAATAAAACATAATAATAATTCATAAGTAAAGAAAATTATGTTCTCTTAATTCAGTGATACAAAAATATGCCTGAGAATTCTGCAATGGTAGTGTTTTCTCACAATGTTTAATAACAGCAGACAAGTACATTTCTATGTTGAACAAATTTAAGAAACTCTGTCTAATCTATGTAATCAGTTTTAGCAGAAAGGTAAGTTACAGTATTTCCTCAGTATTTATGTAACCACGGTTTCAGCATTTAAGTATATTGCAGTAATCAACTTTCTTAAGAGCAACCAATTTTGAAACCATGACTCATATTGTTGAGTTTCAATAAAGTTTGACACTCTTCAAATTAACAAAATGAAGCTAGAAACTAGCCTAGAGACTGGTAAAGGAAGAGAGTTAGCTGATATGATGGAGAGAAGGTAGGCTGATATATTGTGTGTGCAAGAGACCAGGTGGAAGGGGAGTAAAGCCAGGTGTATCGGAGGTGGGTTCAAATTGTTCTACCATGGTGTGGATGGGAGGAGAAATGGAGTACAGATTATCCTGAAAGAACATTATGTCAAGAGTGTTTTGGAGGTGAAAAAAGTGTCGGACAGAGTGATGTTTATGAAGCTGGGAATTGATGGTGTGATGACAGATGTTGTTAGTGCATATGCTCCGCAAGTTGTGTGTGCGATGGATGAGAAAGAAAATGCTTGGAGTGAAGTTGGATGAAGTGGTGGAGAGTGTACCCAAGGGTAAAAGAGTGTTTATTGGAGCAGATTTCAATGGGCATGTTGGTGATGGGAATAGAGGCGATGAGGAGATATGGGTAAGTATGGTGTTAAGGAGAGGAATCCAGAAGGTCAGATGGTAATGCATTTTGCAAAAAGGACAGACATTGTTGTGTGAATACATATTTTAAGAAGAGGGAGGAGCATAGAGTGATGTACAAGAGTGGAGGAAAATGCACACAGGTGGATTATATCCTATGCAGCAGGGCCAGTCTGAAAGAAAATGGAGACTGTAAAGTGTAGTTAGGCAGCACAGGATGGTGGTCTGTAGGATGACATTGACGATCAAGAAGAAGAGGAGGAGACTGAGGGCAGTGCCATGGATCAAATGGTAGAAGTTGAAAAAGGATGATTGTGGGGTTAAGACAGGCACTGGGTGGCAGTGAAGAGTTACCAGGTAGCTGAGCATCTACAGCAGAAGTGGTAAGGGAGACAGCTAGATGGGTGCTTAGCATGACATCAGGACAGAGAAAGGAGGACACTAAGTATGCAGTACATGTAATGTTGTGTAGCACAGACTAAATAAGCAGTTAGTTCACTGGCAAGAATAGACAACGTCACAACCTGAACACTGCTACAGTAGGTGGCATGACCCCATGGGCCCAGCAGCATGCTCATAATAATGTATGTACTCATACATATTGATGCACCATGATGAACAGAGGTGAAAGCCCAGATAAGGGCTAAACAGAAAAATCCCTACTCCATTTATATTGTACATGTGAAGGAAATGGGTGCATAGGACAAGAAGGAAGGGGGGATAGCAAATGGAGGAACACACAGAAGAGCGAGGAGAAAGGAAGAGAGGTATGGGGTGGGGAACAATATTTTAGTGGGACTGGCACCCATTTTATTATATGTTCAAGAAGGGTAGAAGAGAAAGTATCAAAGGGAAGGTGCATGTGTAGGAAGGATGGTATAGGGGTGGTAGCAAGGACAGACAAACCAATACAAAACAAGTAAAAACCAACAGGAGAGGTGCTGACAGAAATGCAGAGATACAATGGACGGACAGAGACAGACAGAGGGGTGGCAGTTGGTGATGGGACATATTGGCCCACAGACAGGGAAGGGAAAAGAAACACCAGGTTGGGGTGACAGCAGTCTTCCAAGCTGTACTGTGCTGCACCCAGCCTGAAGTCTGTCACCTCCTTGACTGCCCTCTTGGCTGAGCCCAGTCACTGTTGGAGTGCTCATTAGGGCCAGGTAGTTCTGCAGTTGTGCAAGGCACATTAGGATGCATTCCACACTACCAATATGGATGTCTAGCTGCTTGGCTTGTACAGCCATTACCAGGCCTTCTACCTCCTACTAGGTATCCCAGCAGACCCCTGGTGATATCCAGTGATAGATACCCTTCACACCCCCAGATATAGAACATCCAAGAGCACCATTGTGCCCTCCAGGTCACCTCTGCAAGATGACCTTCAACACATTGCAGAGAGTTTGGCCTGGAGACTATGGGTGACCCAACAAGTAATGATGAGGTGAGTGCACAGTATGGTAGCCATTATAACGCCTCATTTATTGGCACTGCATGGATCACACTGCATACAATATGAGCATAAATGGACGGAAACAAAACAACAGAGAACAAATATAATAGAAGAAAGTGTTAAAGAGAAAAACAGAAGCAAAAGCATTATACTACACTGGTAGTCAGTACAAGTCCTGGAGGAGCAAAATGCAGTCAAGTATGCAATGGCAAACCAAACACAATATACAGGCCTAATACAAATGTACTGTAAAACAATGTACATACTGTGGGCAAGATTATGTGCTACTTAAAAAAAGTCACTCGTATGTTGGACAGTGTTACAGTGTGTGTGCAAGGGACAGCGAGGCTGAGCAGAAACAGCCCCCTTGAACATGTGGTACCCACATTTGAGGGACTTAGCATCATATGTCATTCCCTAGATACCAAATGTTGTCCTGCGTAGCACCAGGGAGACTGTGAAACACATACACTGGCTCAACATTCCAAAATAATTACACAAGAGACACCTAGACCTAGTACTACACCCTGACATATGACTGCTACCATGAAACATCACCAAACAGCCTGAAAATTGCATGCCCACAGCATACCAGATGTTCATTATTCCACTGCCTCTGTAGCATTTTGTGTTTCATTATTCCCACTGCCTCAGTAGCATTTTGTGTTATCTCCCAAGGTAACCCAGTATTGACTGTCTTTTAAAAGCTCAGACCCCCTTCCCTCTCTCTTCCTATGACAGCTGATTGGCTGAGCATATGCTG
Source organism: Protopterus annectens (assembly GCF_019279795.1). Classification (NCBI taxonomy): domain Eukaryota; kingdom Metazoa; phylum Chordata; order Ceratodontiformes; family Protopteridae; genus Protopterus; species Protopterus annectens. The sequence goes on along the minus strand of NC_056743.1, from coordinate 592,605,524 downwards.
AGAGGAAGGCCTTCAGCTTGAGTGTTCAGTCTTTCTTGACCATCCAAAGAAGGCAGGGGCGAAAACGTTTTGTTTCCAATAAAGAGCGTTAAACTAGTTTTGGCATCTTCGGCTTGAGGGCTTTTTTACTTTAGTTGACCATCCAAAGAAGAAAGACTCTTCACAAGCTCCAGACCTGTTTTTTTTGCAGGCTTACTGCTCATATGAGCCACATCTGGGGACTTGAAGACCCCCTTCCTCTCATTTTATTATTAGATTTATTATTCCTTTTATGTTTGTTTGTGTATATATATATATATATATATATATATATAGTTACTAATTTATTATTGTCAGTATTTACAGTAATTCCTGTGGGAATTTCTGCTTGTTGCACTGTTTATTTGGTTTCTATCTTTGACAAATGCTTGTTTTTACTGTTTCTAAGAAACTTAACAGTATTTCTCTCAGAAGTGCTGTGTATGTGAGTGCTGTTAGACACAAGGGGCTGTCTCTTGCATTTAGACTGTTGTTAGTTTGCCTTATTTTCATCTTTTGAAAGGAAAATATTGCATAACTTCGATTTTTCAGCATTTTTACATTATTTACCCTGTGCAGAACTCTGCTTAGAGTGTTTTAACATTGGATCACAGTTTTACTTCAAATTAAGTTATTTGAATGTACTGTGGAGATTTTACTCTCTTTGAGAAGAAAATATAGTTTAAACTGCTATTAAGCATTATTTTATGGCAGTTTAACATGGTTAAAGTGTGCAGAGCTAATTTTTAACACTGGTTTGGCACATTGGTTGCTTTATTGTTTGAAGTTTGAGTACTGGAAATTATTGAACTTCTCTGAGTTGAAAAATAATTCTGAACATATTGTAAACTGTTTCTTGTTGTGATAATATTACAGTTTGGCAGAGTTTGGTTGTGTGGGGACATACTTATTACTAGAAACCTTAAGTGCTTATTGTGGCACATTATTCGCTACTGTCAGTTTATTATTCTGGCTTATGTTCCTTGATAGTTCCTAACTCTGGTACCCCCAAGCAAATCCATTTCCACCAAAAATAAATAAATAAATAAAAATAAAAATATGCATCATTGTATGGTTAGAGATTCTGTTAGGGCCAGTGCTTGGCCCACAGACCACTTACCTTTTGCCCCATCTCCCTCTTGCTTACTTTTGCTGGCCACTATGGAAGGGAGGTTAGACACATCCTCCGGGACTGTTCTAGTACTTGGCATAGGTATGGGAGAACCAAACTCTTTAGGTGCAAGAGTAGTCTGTGGTATGAAACTCTTTGTCAGACTTAAAACTGTATCCCCAGATATTTTATTTAGTGGTGAAGTTGATAAGAAAAAGAAACAGAAGCTTCATTGTACAGCTGAGAATCAAATTATAGCTGTTTATAAGGCTGATGTGGTTTCCTTGGCTGAGTGTTTTGCAGAAGGCTAATTCTGGTGCTTGTGTTCTTGTCTATGGCTCTAGTCCTAGTCTGGCTAGAGACCTTTCTGTTCTTTCAGAGAATAGTGAGGAATCTGAAGAGGACAATGCTGATTTCCTAGGTGAGGAATCTGAAGAGGACAATGCTGATTTCCTAGGTGAGGAATCTGAAGAGAACAATGCTGATTTCCTAGGTGAGGAATCTGAAGAGGACAACGATGATTTCCTAGGTGAGGAATCTGAAGAGGACAATGGTGATTTCCTAGGTGAGGAATCTGAAGAGGACAATGGTGATTTCCTAGGTCAGGAATCTGAAGAGGACAATGCTGATTTCCTAGGTGAGGAATCTGAAGAGGACAATGGTGATTTCCTAGGTGAGGAATCTGAAGAGGACAATGGTGATTTCCTAGGTGAGGAATCTGAAGAGGACAATGGTGATTTCCTAAGTGAGGAATCTGAAGAGGACAATGCTGATTTCCTAGGTGAGGAATCTGAAGAGGACAATGGTGATTTCCTAGGTGAGGAATCTGAAGAGGACAATGGTGATTTCCTAGGTGAGGAATCTGAAGAGGACAATGGTGATTTCCTAGGTGAGGAATCTGAAGAGGACAATGCTGATTTCCTAGGTGAGGAATCTGAAGAGGACAATGGTGATTTCCTAGGTGAGGAATCTGAAGAGGACAATGGTGATTTCCTAGGTGAGGAATCTGAAGAGGACAATGGTGATTTCCTAGGTGAGGAATCTGAAGAGGACAATGCTGATTTCCTAGGCGAGGAATCTGAAAAGGACAATGCTGATTTCCTAGGCGAGGAATCTGAAGAGGACGATGCTGATTTCCTAGGTGAGGAATCTGAAGAGGACAATGGTGATTTCCTAGGTGAGGAATCTGAAGAGGACAATGTCGATTTCCTAGGTGACACTGAGTCCAGTCACTCTGATTCTTTGGAAGGTCAACCTTGTCCAAATCACAGTCACAATCAGCTCAGTGCAATACTGTATTGTGCTTTTGAGATAAACATAACTGAAAAATGCCATGTGATTGCCTTTGACTTGGGTAGCTATTTTAGCCTCAAACTTGGCTTTGGTGGATTTTATTAAGCTCCTGAGTTGTTTGGTTATTTGAGTGACAAGGGCTCTAACATTCTGGGAATTACTCCTCTTACTTTTGGTCAAAACTCTTTTCCTTTTATTATAAAGTTTTTTGATATTATGGTTCCATCATGTGAGTTTTTTTCTGGGGTTTACCCTGCACTTGTTCTGACTGCTTACATACTAATGGTGTGGTAATGTACATTTCTGCATATTCAGTGGCATTAACTGGAGCATCAAAAGCTAACAATAGCAAACGGCCACATCATCAAATTCTTTCCTTGGGAAAGAATTTGGGTGGCCGTCCATAAACAAAATACACAAAGATTAAGCTTGACAATGTTTCACTTAAGAGTAGGTAGTTTGGCTTAATTAAATTTCTAAAGGTACCTTGGGTGGAAGGGATCTCTGATTTAAATTTTTAGTTTGAAGGAGACTGCTTAATGGTCAGACCTAACAAGTGGTGAAGATACAGAAGGGATGGTACAAGATGCTCCCATATTAGTGAGGACAAGAGCCAAGATGTTATTCCCTCTAGTGGGTAATCTTACTAATTGTTCGAGAGCATTTGTATTGTAAAAATCCAGGAATCTCTGTGCTTCTGCACTAGTGGTGGTGTAGGTTTCCCAGTCTATAGTTGGATACTTTAGACCACCTAGGAAAATGGTATTGGATTTAATACTGAGGGATTCTAGTTATCGTAGATAGGTGTTGCGACTTTCTTGTGTCAGAAAGTTCTATAGCTAGCTGATATATGATACAGGAGGTTCCTATTGAATTGTCAACAGCTTAGGTTGTCAAATGCTTAATCATCAACACCTAAGTGTCGAACGCTTATAATAGTGAACAGCCACATCATCAAATTCTTTCCTCGGGAAAGAACTTGCATGGCCGTTATCAGGGATTTCCCCTTTCCCCAATGTAGAGTGATCTTGGAGTTGGTATATTTACTTAGGGGGGTGTGGGAGGTGCATCCCCCCACATCAGGGGGTGTGGGGGGGGTGAAGCTCCCCACTATGTTTGAGCATGTTTGTGTATTTTGTTTATGGACGGCCACCCAAATTCTTTCCTAAGGAAAGAATTCGATGATGTGGCCGTTTGCTATTGTTAGCTTTTGATGCTTAGGTGTCGATGTTTTAGGATTTGACAACATAAGCTATTGATGCTATGATATAGATGCAATACAGGACCTTTCTGATGGTTATTTGGACATGAAGAAGCTCTAGTACATTATACTGCTTTACCAGCCTTGATGTGAGTCTCTTCTGAATATAGATTGAGACACCTCCACCTTTTTTCTCCTCCTACCCAGTAACTCGCCTAAATGTGTGGAAGGTGTTATAGCCTGTTAAAGAGTGCTCTCTGCTACTTTAAACCATGTCTCTGTCACTACATAGACATCAATGTCCTCCAGGGTGAGAAGGGCCTGTAGAGAGCGGAGTTTCTTTATCTTCCCCATTCCCCCTGATTCTCTCATCCCTGCAGCCTGGCAGCAAATAATCTCAGAAAAATTGGTTCTGAGAATAATTCAGAGAGGATACACTTAGCAGTGGATAGAAAATCCTGTCCCTTTTAGGGGAATTCCCCCACTCCCCCCAGATCAAACAGAGCTGTTTCCTCCAGGTCTTCATGACATGGTAAAAGCAGGGGTCATAGAGGCAGTGCCTATAATACACAAAGGAGAAGATCTGGTATCAAAAAAAGGAGCATGTCTGTAGGCCTGTCCTAGGTTTGTCCTTTCTAAATACCTTTATAAAAGTTCTGAAATTGAAAATGCTCACCTTATAGTTGGTCCTGGCATTGACTCCAGACCAGTGTTTCATGGTGCCTCTAGATCTCAAGGATGCTCATTATCATATTCCTATTACTCCTAATTTCAAGCTATTTTTGAGATTTGCTGTGTCTGACTTACATTAGCAGTTTTCTGCTTTACTATATACTGCACCTTGAATGCTTATAAAATGTGTGGCCTGAATGGTTGCTTATTGCAGAATCTTTGGCATCCACATTTTTCCTTATTTAGACAACTTGTTGATTTGTGCAGATTCTGGGTCCAGGTGCTTGGACTTCTTAGACAAGGTCACATCTCTCCTTTCCCTCCTAGGCTTCAAACTGAACCTTTAAATGTCCTTCCTCACATGCTGTCAAAGAATTGTTTTCCTGGGATGTTGGATAGACATAGAAAACAGGATGGCCTTCCTGACAGAAGACAGAGTTCTGACTTATCAGGGCATTTTCTTGGATTTCTCTCTTCTAGATTTGACCTCAGCAAGATAATTCCTCAAATTTCTGGCCTTCTTGGCATCAGTGATCCACATGATGCCACTAGCCAGACTATAAATGATTAAAATTCAATGGTACTTCAAGAGTTGCTGGACCCAGTACCTTCATCCCTTGGATTTCCAGGTACCAGTAATGGGATTTTTGAAATAGGAACTGCAATGGTGAAGGGATCAGCTATCTCTGAATCCAGAGCTTGTTTTTCTCTTCAGACCCCAGTCCAATCTGTCCAGATGGGCTCTTCAGATTTATGTGTGAGAAGAAGTGTCAATAGAAGTCCAAGTGCAAGGCATGTGGAGTCCACAGGACATACCAAAGCACATAAACATAAAAGAGATGCTGACAGTAATTCATGCCTTAAAAATTCTTCACTAGTGGTGTCTGGGTCCTCTTTTATTGGTCACAGACAACATTATTGTGATGTGGTATCCGAACAAGCATGAGGGTACATGGTCATGCCGTCTTTGCCAGTTGGCAATGATGACCTGAGAGCTTAGCTGTACAGCATTCTCTTGACTCTCCAGGCCTGATACATTCTATCAGAGCAAAACATAGTGGCAGACAGACTAATCAGATCCTGGACAGACCCTCATGAGTGGAGGTTCCATGTAGACATCTTCCAGGACTTGCCCAGATGTGGAGAGTACCTCAAGTAGATCTGATCATCTTCTTTCAGAACAGACAACTGAAAAAAAAGTCTGTTCAAGACATCCTTACAGCCATGCTTGGAAGCCATATGCTCTGTCGTTCTTATGTATGGGAATGCTCTTATATGCATTTTCACCATTTTCAGTAATTCTCAAGGTAGTTCTAAAGATTCAGAAAGAATTAAAAAAAGATAATTGTGGTAACCCTCTTTTGGCCCAGGCAAAGTTGGTTCTCCAGTTTAATTGGCCAAAGGCAATTACCACAAGCTTCCTTAGTGGATCTGCTCACACAACATTGGTGCGCATGATTCATCCCACCTCAGAAGAATTGCAATTGACAGTCTGGATGATTCTATTTTGATATATTCCATGGGGATGTGCAACAGGTATTTAAGGAGGCATGAAAACCTGCAACTACTAAATCTTACATTTACAAGTGGAAGAGGTTTTGTAGGGGGTGCTTAGTCAATAACAGAGGTTCCAAAATGGTTTTGACCCGTCTGGTTTTGAAATATTTGTGTGAGCTACTTGAAGAGGTTTGTCACATGCTTCAGTCAAAGTGCATCTTGCAGCCATCTCATCTTGTCTGCTCATGCTTCCCCCCTTTTCAGCTTTTTATGTGGTCAAACAGTTTATGAAAGGAGTATTGCACATGAGACCCCCTTCAAAGTAAACTCCTCCTCCCTGGTATCTCAGCTTTGTTCTTGAAAAATTGCCCTTACCTCCTTTTGAACCTGCCTGTCAGGCCAATTAATGGTTCATTACTTGGAAGACTGTTTTACCTATTGTTGTGATGTCTACAAGATGAGTCTCTGACCTGCAAGCTCTCATGGTGGGCCAACCCTATCTGATTTTTCACAAGGACAGGGTTGTTTTACACACTAATCTATCATTTGCTCTTAATGTTGTGTCTGAATTTTCCTTGAATCACATCATCAGTTGCCCGGTGTTCTATCCTGGTCCAAAAAAACAAGGGAGAAAAGATTCTATATACCTTATATGTTTATAGACAGCTCAGATATTACTCTAACAGAACAAAGCCCTTTAGGACTGCTGAAGAGCTGTTTGTCTCCTGTATGGGAGCTATGATAGTTCACCCTATCTCTAACAAACTGCTCCTCGGTGGTTGCCCTCTGCTGTTGTTTTCTGTTAATCCCACCATGTTAAATCTCTTCTAGATAAGGTTAAAGTTCACTTGACTAGAGCCTTATCCTCTTCAATGGCATACCGGAAAGGGGTGAACTCTAGAAGCATTATAGAAGCAACAACATGGTCCTCTGTTCACACCTTCATCAAGCACTACAAACTGGATATTTTCAAGATTCAGAGCAGGCGTTGCTAGGACAATTCTCCAGGGGCTCCTGGATCCTTATCCTTCTACCTCCCAGGTAGGGTAAGCATTTACAATCTACGCAAAAAGCCACTGAGACAGTGGGAATGATGAACACAGTGAGTTGTATAAATCTTATTTAACTGTAACAGTAGATGTTTGAATTCCTCACTGCCTCAGTGGCAACACCCACCTGCCATCCCCCACGCCCCCAATTGTGCTTAGTTGATATGGGTTTCAATTCTTTGAATCAGGTATTGTTGGATTAGTTTTTTTATATGGTATTGTGATTGGCTGCAAATTTATTTTGCTAGATTATTTAATCTTCAGGTATGTTCCTCACCTTCTTTGTGGAAGAGAAAAAGCCTGAGCACTCACTTCCTGTGAAAGCCGAAGACTTTCCTCTCAGGATAGGCTCACGGATGCATCCAACATTGTCAATAAGATGTCTTTGTAGGAAGTTACTGTGCATAAATCACTAATATAGGTGTGCATGTGTCAGATATGAGAATTGTGGGAATTGCTTGGATGTCACACAGATGATTTATTTATTTATAATTCCTTATTCATTGCACACCACCTGGCTAACATCGACATACTAGTGTCAATGTCAGTGTGTTGATCAGATGGTGGCCTTGATGGCCAGGTGGGTACAGCTGGTGGCACCCTAGAACCTCATAAAAATTGATTATTTAATAGAGCGTCTGCATAGTGATGTTTCTGTCCTCTGTATTTGGAGGGAACCACATATGCCCCAACAAATATAACATCCAGGAAATGGTGAAGTATTAATGAAACAGATGTCTGAGATATTTCTTTTGTTTAATCATTTATTTCTTTTTTTCTTTCTTTATTTATTGATTGATTGATTAATTGATTGATTGTTTTCTTGGGTAGAGCACTGACTAAATTTGATCATTTGCAGGAACAGCATGGGTTACATAGAAAGGAATAACAGTAAAGTAAAGGTATAACTAAATTATGTCTATAGTGTTCCTGCTTAGCAAGGATATTCAATCCTGCACATACTTTAGTGTCCACAGACATTGGTATTCCGTGCATCTCATAGGATTCCACCTAAGGATGACACAAGTCCTCAAGTTCCCATATGGTGTCTTAGCACTCAGCTGTGTCTCTGTTGTGGATATGAATATGGAGCTGTATATTAGGTTTAGTTCAATCCATCTGCTATGCAGAGGGTGATAGCATGCACCAATACAGGCACCAGTGATGAGTATGGCCTGTAGCATATACTGTTCAACTAATGCAGATGCTACCTCTAACATCGTAGTGTTGTTACCATCTCTGTTCACCAAGGAATGATGGTGTACAAATCTGCTGGTAGATACAGCTTGCTGTACATTTCTAAATCACTCAGCCATGATTTGTCTGATTTGTATTGACAGTTTGTGTCAGTATCGTAATGTTCATTTCCATGTCATTATGTAGTTAACAGAAGGTGCTGACCTTGCTATTTCACCAGGTTGCTTGATAGCACTCCCAGTGTTTCTGAATCAGTTCCACCTTGGGCATCACAAGTTATCATGAAATTTCACCTAACACATTGCGGTATTTGTTTCTGAATCCCACCCAGTGTAAAATATACATTGCAATCATTTACACCTTGCATAGATTTTAATAACTGCTGACATTTTCATTAGATTTTTTTATAGAAAATAATGGGATATTTTAATCTTGAGACCCTTCCAGACATAAACTCTTAACATCAGTGAGTGTTAGATTTTGTGATAAATTTGTTTGTCAATGAGCAGTATAAGCTCTTTTGACAAAATTTGCTTCTTTTGGGTTCTGATTATTCAGAATACTGAAAAACATTGAACAGTTTCAACAAACATGTTAAAAATGATAGCGGTCAACATCATAGCAGACTATTCTTCAACATTAAGCCTCAGTATCTAATATATTTTCGTTAGACATTTTATGATATTCAAATCTCCCTTCACCAGGGACTCAGATATCATACAAATCTGAAACCCTGTTTAATCTTTAGTCTTTTTTAAATGCCTTTATTGAATTATCACTTGTAACATAAGCAAACTTACATTTATTTAAAAATAATCAGACACTAGTAACAAGTTCACATTTTCAAAGATTATACATCCCATACATTGTTATATATCTTATAATCTAGACAATGTTAAATAAATTATTACATTTCTGCCTTCTCCTAAACCTCATTCCTCTTCCAAAACATTTTCTGCATGTATTGTTCCCACAATTTCCATTTTGTTTATGTAATTTACTTCCCACTTCATGTTCTTTTATTTCTGTTACAATATTCACTACTTCAAGTATGCTGGGTTTAAATTTTGATTTTCATTTTCTAGTAATTGGTCTTTTTGGCAGCCACAAGAATTAAACTTAGCAGGCCTTACTATGTCTAGACAATTTCATTTCTGTAGTTATACTCATTTGCTAACCAAGTATTCCTGACAGAATAGTCTATAGGGAATTTTTAAAGTCTGCCAACTCATTACAATCCCAAAACATATGATCTGATGTTATTAATTTTCATTTTATCCTCAACATATGGGTTCAGATCTGATCCCTCAGATCTGACTCGGCCTCTGCAAAAGGTCGTGTCAACCAAAAAGCTCTCAAGCTCCCTATCCTACCCACAATGCATCTCTCCTAATCTCCTCACATTTTGCAAAGAAGTGGTCATTTCTGACAGCTCTCAAGCAGTAAGGGTTTTTCCATACAATTTATATTATCTTTCTCCCTTTTTAGTCATACTTTTCTCCCTTAAATGTATTTCTTTTCTCTGATCCCTTCCCCAGAGTTTTACTTAGATTTTATAAGGCAAAACTTTCCCTGCCCCCTTTTTCCAGTGATCTCTCTTTCATTATCTTTATATTTTAAAAAAAAGTTAAAGTAGTGTTAGTGCTCTTCTTTAGTTATAAGAATAGATAGTGTTCCTTCGAGTTGTTCTTTCTGCTATGAAAGAACACACAAGGCCAGTGGTAATCTCCAAAAAGTTTATGTAAGTGCTTTCGTTGAACAAGTAATCCAACTCCTTCAGGCACAGGACAACAGTTAAACATTCAGTTTCAAATATTCCAAAAGGAAATTACATTAGCAATAATGACAGCAGAAAATGACAAAAAGCAATAATGACATCATAAACAATCCCATACTTATAAAAAAAATATATAAATAAAAATATGTTGTTTGTACAATACTACTATGAATAAAGCTATAATATTAAACAAGAATAGTTTTTATACACCAATTGTAAAATAATGCCTCCCAAACAAAACTCATTCATCTCTGAAGTGCTTTTAACTTTGAAATACACTTCAAAGAGCAATACTCATTGAGACCTGGATAGGCAGAAGCATTAAGTTTCAACTGCCAATACAATTCTCTACTTTCTAAAATTAATTGCCATGGCCACCTGTCTTGTTTTTTCTTACCTGCTCAATAACCACATTTCTGACAACATTCATTATCTGAAAGGAAGATTTAATTGTGAAAGTGTTGGGGTTGTATGTCTACATCAATTTATGCTATTCTGTGCTGCATTTTATATTGGTAATACTGAGATAAATCTTAAGGAGAGAATTTATGAACACCAAGACAGTATTGGCAGGTGTAATGGCGACAATGCTTTGGCTAGACATATGGAACATGAGGGTCACTCCTTTGAATACATCATTATTGAGCAGGTAAAAAACAAGAGAGGTGGCCCATGGCAGTTAATTTTAGAAAGTTGAGAATTGTATTGGCAGTTGAAACTTAATGCTTCTGCCTACCAGGTCTCAATGAGTATTGCTCTTTGAAGTGTATTTTAAAGTTAAAAGCACTTCAAAGATGAATATGTTTTGTTTAGGAGGCATTATTTTACAACTGGTGTATATAAACTATTCTTGTTTAATATTATAGCTTTATTCATAGTAGTATTGTACAAACAACATATTTTTATTTATATATTTTTTTATAAGTAAGGGATTGTTTATGATGTCATCATTGCTGATGTCATTTCCTGCTGACATTATTGCTGATGTCATTTCCTTTTGGAATATTTTAAATTGAATGTTTAACTGTTGTCCTGTGTCTGAAGAAGTTGGATTACTTGTTCAACGAAAGCGCTTTCATAAACTGTTTGGAGATTACCACAGGCCTTGTGTGTTCTTTCATCAGTTTAATGGTTTTGTTTTTTTTTTCTATTTAGTTCTTTCTGCTATGCCATTGTTGTTGTTGTGTTGTTATTCACAGTTGTGCTCATTATATCACTATGGCAGAAAAAGCTGACAGGCTGGCTGGCTTTAAAAAATGTTCTAAGTGCGGTCACAAAATTCCACTTAGTAACTTGCACAGTAGCTGTGTCTACTGTTTTGGTCCATCCCATCATCAGGAGGACTGTGATATTTGTAAAGCTTTCAATCACAGAGTTCTAGTTGAGTGGAATAATAAATTGATTCTGAAAGGCATGTTTCCCTCCTCATTTGGGGAGGTAATTTCTGGCTCAGACAAAAAGAAACAAGGCTCTTCTTCTAAATCTGGACACTCCAGCCCAGCTTCCTCCCTGTTCTCCATAGGTTCAGACAGAAGAAGGAAAAGACCTTTGTCAACTCCAAAACATTAATCGGAGCCAACACCAAATATTTTCAGATGTTCAGATCCAAAGGAAGTTTCTTCAGATCCCACTACTGCGAGGATCCAAAATCTTTGGATTTGAATCTCTCTGTGTCTAAGGATAGGACAGATTCATCGCTGTTGGATCTATTCTGATGGGAAGTCCATTTAAGCCAATTTTGCCCAGGACTCGGTATGCCCCTCTCCATAGATCCAGTACCATCCAGGGTCCTGTCTCAATTCTTGGAGGGGCCAAGGTCACTGTTGGCATCCTTGACTCGCTCCACTAGAAGTCCTACAGAAGATGATGTGGAGAGGATGGTCAAGAAGATTCTTTGGCACATGGTATTGCAAGGCCTCAGTACTACCCCTCGATAGATCCAGTAGCATCCAAGTTCCCATCTCTATTCTTGGAGAGGCCAAGGTTAGCATTGTCATCTTCTGCCTGCTCCACTTGAAGCCTTATAGAAGATGATGTGGAGAGAATGGTCAAGAAGATCCTTTGGGCAGAAGGTATTGCAGGGCCTCCTATGGCTCCTACCCCCAAGGGTCAGGTGTTCTGAAGTTCTTCATCCCTGATTCATTTTTCTCCTCCAACGCCTCCCTGGAATGTTTGGAGTTGTTGGATCTGATTTTTCCTGTTCTGTCAATGTTGGAGCAGATGATCTTTTCTTCCTCGTCTCCTGCTCCTGTTCTGAGTTCCTCAGCTCAATCAGAGCCGGAGACCTCTCGGTGTCGTGGCGACCCATTTGGATCTGAGATGGTGGGTTCATCACCGAAACTCTTGGAGCCTTCCCCTCATCTTGGAGTTTCAGCTCTGATCAGCTCAGCCCCAGCTTCAGACTTGAGACTGCTGTCACTGGTTTTTGAGGGGACCAAGACCTGAGGACACCATCTTTCAGCTTGGGGTTCCATCATTTCTCAGGGGCAGTCAGCTTTTAAGGCTCTGGAGAGAGCTATGTCTGCTTCGGCAGTTCAAACAGAATCTTCCCCATCAGATCCATAGTCCTTTACCTTACAGACCTTACCCCAAGTGTCTCAAACACACCTTCCCACAGGGACAGAGGGTCCATAAGCCTTAGATGACCCACCAAGTTCCCTTTCCTCTTCTGATACCACTCTGGAATACCCCACAGAGGAGGTTCCTTGGAAGGGGAGGTGCAAGAGAAAGCATCTGGACTTCACAGAAGAGTCCATCACTGAAGACACTGACCTTGAGGAAGGTGATGAATCCCCTCTGTCACTCCCTGATGATGTTTCCTTCAGGCACATCCCTGAGATTTTGAAGCAGAAGAGTGAATGGAAGTCAAGCAATCCCTCATCCGAGGAGTCAGTGTACCTGGCGGCACTTGGATCCCATCCATCTATCTCCTGAGTGTCCACACCCACCGATGAACTCATGAATTGATTTCTTGGTAGGAGTGGGAGGCTCCAGACTCCACTGAACCAATCCTTCAGCGACCAAACAAAATTATTTCTGCACTGGAGGATAAAAAATGTTGGTCAAAGAGTGTTCTGGTAGATGCAATGGTCATGGCGGCAGCCACAAAGAAAGAACTTGCAGAAGAAAGTTCTACTATTCATCCTCCTAATAGGGGTTCCAGGACAATGGATAGATTAGGGAAGCATGTTTTATCTTCAGCAACCTTCTCCTTAAGATCACTAAATTACTTATCCCATTTTACCAGATTACAGAGGGATCTGACCAAGGAACTGTCGGATACACTCTCAGGAACTGTGTCTGAACAGGTACAGGATTCAGCCACCTCTCAGCTAGCCACCCTTAATACTATTACAAACTCCTCCATGAGGCTGATCTCACATGCAGCCAAAGGGACAATTAGAGCAGTGGGTTCTGGCATCTCCATGAGGAGTCACACCTGGATGCTCCTCTGTGACTTTGTGGAGCCCTGTAAGTCTTTGTTTGTCAATGCTTCATTTGACAGCACTTCCCTTTTTGGCCCAAAAGTCAAAGAAACACTTTCCAGGTGTGAGAAGGATGGAAAGACACTTTCTGCCAAGGGCATTCATTTTTCCACACCTCACAGACCATACTCCAAGAATCAGAGAAACAGTGGAAAGATGTGGTTCAGAAAATCACAAGGGCCTTTTCCTCACACACGTGGAGAAAGATCCCCCAGAGGCAGAGGGGAACAATGATGGAAGACACCATCCTTGCAGCAGATGGGCTCAGTATCATCAAGGGTCCAGAGGTACCTTCTTTGGCAAACCCTTTCAATGCTCCTGAAAGGAGGACTGATTGCTCTTCTCTGGAGGCAGTCAGGGTCGAACATCCCTGCACCAGAGAGCCTGGCTAAAAATAACAAATGATACCTGGGTGCAGAGGATCATATCCAGAGGATACTTTATACCCTTTTCCCGTCCACCTCCCTAAAGCAAAAGACTCCCCAACATTCCACCCAGTCAAAGGGAGCAAGCATCTACCCAGATACAAAGGTTGTTAGACAAAAGAGTCATCCAAGAATTCCCCCTAGACCAGAGAGAATCCAGAACTTACTCAAGGTTCTTTTTGCTACCAAAAAAAAAAAAAACAGTAGGACTGGAGGCCTATTTTGGATCTCAGCAAATTGAACAAATAGGTTCAGTGGAGCAAGTTCTGGATGGTCACGGTTCAGTCCATTTTTCCATTCATGAAAAAGGATGAGTGGATATGCTCAATAGCCTCAATGGTGTACTACCACATAAAGATGGACATGCGTTCCAGAAGGCATTTATGCTTCTGACTGGGAGCCAGTCAGTATCAATTCAGAGTACTGCCATTTGGCCTCACTACAGCCCCCAGAGTGTTCACCAAATGTATGGCAGTAGTGGCTGCTCACTTGAGACAGCAAGGATTCTGGGTGTTTCCATACTAAGATGATTGGCTCATCTCCACCCCAATCAGGCATCTACTCTTAGAAGCAAGAGACATGGTTATTCAAATGTCTCTTGGAATAGTTTGATCCTCTAAACAGAACAAAGAGGTTTAGGATTACCTGATTTGAAGGGATATTTTAGAGCTGCACAGCTAAAGCTGTTATAACACAAGCAGAAAGCTACAATTCAAAGTTGAAAGGGATGATGATGAAGCAGGAGGATATTTCAAGAAATAAGAAAAGAATGGGATTTTGGATGCAGATCCTTAAGGAGAATAACAACAGTCATACAGAATATCATATCCATAAAGCAGCAGAAAATTTACTAAGAACTAAGCCATTAAGGAAATGGAGAAAGGAGATTCTGCTGATAGGGATTACTACAGTTAGGGTACAGAAGATAGACAAGAGGGGGCTCTTCTAGATTTTGTTGCATATTTGGGAGCCATACATATGTCTTCCAATTTTTTCTTTGTGAATTGCATATTTAACATGTCCTCCCAATCTTTTCTGACCTCTTCTAATTGATTCCTATAGTTATCATGCAATATTTTATATGCCCTACTGACTGTCCACTTTTAACAACAGCTTCTGTTCTAGATTCAACTAAAAACTCAACCAGTGCAGGTCTCGTTTAGAAGTCCCCATCCCTGTCTCTTTGTCTATGCTCTGATATCAGTCCCTGATAAGGAAAGCAATCACTAGCCTGCATTCCAAATGTCTTCTTGGCCTCTTCCCGTTCTTTTAACTTTCCTTCTCTAATTTTTTTTGTTTACGATACCTTGGCTCCTTTCCCAGCTTCTTCTAGTAAATTCCAGCCCCCTCTTGTCTATCTTCTGTACCCTAACTGTAGTAATTCTTAGTAAATTTTCTGCTGCTTTATGGATATGATATTCTGTATGACTGTTGTTATTCTCCTTAAGGATCTGCATCCAAAATTCCATTCTTTCCTTATTTCTTGAAATATCCTCCTGCTTCATCATCATCCCTTTCAGCTTTGAATTGTAGCTTTCTGCTTGTGTTATAACAGCTTTAGCTGTGCAGCTCTAAAATATCCCTTCAAATCAGGTAATCCTAAACCTCTTTGTTCTGTTTAGAGGATCAAACTATTCCACTTAACTTTAGCCCTCTTCCTTTCTGAAATAAAATCCTTCAACTCTTTAGTAATTACTATCTGCAACTCCTCCTCTGGTTAATAATAATATGCTTAACCTGTATATAAAACTAAAGGACTAAAATATTTTACTGTTTGTTACTTAGTATCCATATCCATAGGCAACAGCTTCCAGTTTCTCAGTTTATGTAATATCTTTTGTGTAGTCTCTTCCCAGATATCCATATCTGCCATAACAAAGCTTTTTTAATCCATACACCCATAGCCAGCCTTAGGCATAGGCGAACTAGGCGGCCGCCTAAAGCGCCGGTCTAGCAGGAGTGCTTTCCCAGTATTTATTTGGTGTAGGAAAACCAGGATGGGGGCACTGGGTAGTGTGGTGAGGGGACACCATGGAGCCCTTTTGCCTAGGGCACCAGTTCACCTAAGGCTGCTCCTGCATACACCTAAATACTTCATCCAATCATGTCCTCATAAATATGGGTATTGCTGAACCAGTTTGTGTATGAATACATAATTTACAGCTATACCTTTTGTTTTATCTTCATTCATTTTATATCTTGAAAAAAGAACAGAATTGTCTCACAATATTCCACAACACTGAGCTGTCAGGTACAAAATAATATCATCTGCAAATAAAGCCAACTTTTCTTGAACACTATACCAATTATATCCCTGAATTTCTGAGTTCCTTGTTTTCTTTGCCAGTGGTTCTAAATATAACTCAAATAACAAAGGGGAAAGAGCATACTCCTGCCTGGTTAATCTGTTCAAACACAAAGTATTAGAGAGGAACGCTGCTACATTAATTCTTACATCAGATTATTGTATCAGGGAATGCAAATGCTTCCATTGCCCTACTCATACATTCCCAGCGTACTTAGTTGAATGCTTTCTCTGTATCAAGACCCACCAAGAACAGTGATATATTCTTACATTCTGCTTCCCTCTGTATTATCATTGCTCTATTAATGCTGTCAAATATCTGCCTCCCGTACACAAAAAATATTGATCAATATCAATAAATTTTAGCAACACCTTTGTCATTCATTTATCTAATCTACACATAAACAGTTTATAATCATGGTTTAAAATTGAAATGAGTCTGTATGAAGCTAGGTCTAATGGGTCTTTGCTGTCCTTAGTAATACAGCCACCACAGCTTTCCTGCAAGATGTCAGTGCTTCCCCTCCTTTTTAAAACATTGTTAAACAAACTCTTCCAGATCTTTATCACATTATTCCCTCTTAACTTTCAGACTTCCACAGGAATGCCATCTGTTCCTGGAGAATTTCCAAAGGTTGCTTATGCATCACTGTTTTTATCTCATCCCCTCCTATCTTAACTGCTAGTTGTTGTGCTTCATCTACCACTAACCTTGGTATAATTGTCTTTCATAACAATTTGCATTTATGTTCTTTCTTGATTTCCACAATTCTATGCTTTATACAAATTTTCATAACATTTCTGAAATACCTCTAAAACCTCTACAGGATTTCTGGTTATTTTTCTTAATATAGGCTCCTTGAGTTTGGCAACAACCCTTTCTACTTTCTACTGCCCAAGTCATTGCATTAAAGTTGTTGTGCTCTGGAGTTATTATCAAAAATATTTCCTCAACAGCAATCTAACTAAAGTCATGCATATTATTCAGATACTCTCTTATTTTCTGTTTAGCACTCTCCATGTGTGCCTCTTCTTGTTCTGTGAGATTCCCCTTATTCTGCAATACTTTAAACTTTGCCAGTCCATCTAAGTAATTTCTATTACTTCTTAACCATATCTCTTTTTCTTTTATTTCTGTCATGCTTTTTTAAAACTCCATTTTAATTTTATACCATTCTCTAGCTATAACTTCAGAAAATATTTCTGTCTTCCCTAATAACTCTCTAATAATTTCCACTACCCATTCCTTAAATTCTTCTCTTTTTAACAGGTAGATGGGAAAGCACCAGTTTCATATTATTACTTCATTACCTGCATTTTTATTTTGGTTTATATTGTTGTATGATCTGAAAAAGTTTGCAGGTACAAATATGACTCAGTCATTGTCCACGCTGGTGTAAACGACCTGAGACATACCTCCTTGGACTACATGAAAAGAGACATTGAGGAGCTCTCTGATTATGTAGCCCAGGCAGGTATGACCCTGACCTTGAGCAGTATCCTACCTTCACCAAGAATGATGCCACAATACAGAGATAAGATGATCAGCTTTAACAATTGGCTTAAACTCTGGTGTCATTCAAAGGGGATCCAATGTCTGTCTGCCTGGGATGACATGCTGGACAAGCCACGCTGCCAAGGGACGGCTTGCACCTGTCACCCTGGGATTCGGATATTGGCAAAGGCTCTTGCCACCCCCATAGTGCCTTTTTAGGCAAGGCTCAAATTCTAAACCTACCACCCTAGAACACAAAAAAGGAAAAACTAAGGGTAATGCTGCTCAATGCCAGAAGTCTAAATCTCAAAATGCATGCACTCGAGGCCCTTCTCAGTATGGAGAACATCGATGTCTGCGCAGTGACAGAAACCTGGTTCAAGGCTCCTGAGAGCACCCCAGCACTATCAGGTTTTACCTCTTATCATGCGTTCTGGCCCCAAAATCCGGACAATACCAAGAAAGGAGGGGGGGTATCCATATTCATCAAAGACACCCACACCTCAAGACTGGTGGCAACGCACGATGCATCGGAGACCATCCAGGTGCAATTAACCATAGGCAAGACTGCTCTGCAAATTGTAGCATGTTACAGGCCACCCTCACAAACTCAGGAACCTCACATGGCCTTCCTGAAAACACTAGAGGGATAAATGTATCACCAAACACCATCATACTAGGTGACTTCAATTACCCTAATATAGACTGGGAACACTACTCAAGCCCAAACACCCTAGCCCAAAAGTTCCTGGAATTCATAAACTCAAATGCCATGGAACAACTAGTCACCATCCCCACAAGAGGAGAAAACATACTTGATCTCATCATCACGAACATGGGAGCACAATGTTCAACACCGGAAGTATACCCCTCACTGGTGAGATCAGATCACAAACTAATCTCGCTGGAGGTCCTCATCCCACCCCCACCCCGAATAAAAAAGACCACAGTAAAGAACTTCCCGAAAACCGCCTTCACACTTCTAAAAACTAGTGTGGGCTCCTTTAAGGCCCCGAGCCGACGGAAAACAGTACTCAAGCCGCTGAATCACTTACAAATGCCTTCTACCAGCACCTGCAGGACTGCATGGATAAGGCAATCCCAAGCAAAACAAAGACTCTTTGTACCAAAGGCAAGCGTCCACTCTGGTGGACCCCAGCCATAAACAAACTCTACAACAAAAGGAGGAAGCTACTACAAGATAGAGCAAAATCCTTAAAAGGTAAGACACCCTTGATCACTATAAGTAAAAACTAAGAGCTCTCATAAAATCATCCAAAGCAAATTTTGAGAGAAAAATAGCTAAAGACTCAAAAGACAATCATAAGGCCTTCTTTAGCTATGTTAGAAACCTGGGAGGAAACTCCCAGATATGCTCAGAACTAGTTCAAAATGATGTGAAGATTACTGATCCTACAGACATTGCCAACATACTGGCTGACATGTTCAGTGCAAACTCCCCCCCCCCAAAAGGAGAGATATCTATACCAAGCGATTGCAGCCCCCCAAACATCTCCATCGCCCAAGTGAGAACTGCTCTCTCCAAAGCAAAAAACACAGCATCCATGGGACCTGATGGTGTCCCCGGCTGTGTGCTCCACGAACTCAACGAGGAATTAAACCCACAGCTAGGACAGCTGTTTAATCATAGTCTTACCTCTGGATACGTACCCAGGGAGTGGCGCACTGCAACTGTGGTCCCACTTCACAAAGGCGGTGCCTCCACCGACCCTGGAAATTACCGGCCCATTAGCTTGACAAGCCTTATCTGCAAAGCCATGGAGAGGATCATAATGGACCTCATAAATAAAGACATAGGGAATTTGCAGACTTTGGATCCATCCCAGTTTGGCTTTGTCAAAGGCAGATCATGCCTTCTAAACTTGGTTGACTTTTTCGAAACAGTCACCAAAGCCATTGATGAGGGAAAGGCAGTCCATACAGCCTACCTCGATCTGGCGAAGGCCTTTGATACAATACCCCACTCGGGTATCATTGAAAAACTCATCAGCTTAAATGCTAACCCATACATCACAAGATGGGTTGCAAACTGGCTGAGTGACAGAACCCACAGGGTCAGAGTTGCTGGTGCCATGTCAGACTCAAAGCCTGTCACAAGTGGTGTACCACAGGGCTCAGTCCTGGGCCCACTCTTGTTTGGCATCTACTTTTCCAAGTACAAGCAAACACAGGAGGGTTATGGCTGACAAAGTTTGCAGATGACTGCAAACTGGGCCATAGTAGAAAACACATCTGACACAGATATCCTTCAGAAGGGTCTCACAGAAACGGATAACTGGTGCCAGAGCCATGGCCTAAAGTTAAATGCCAAAAAATGCATAGTCATACCCTTTGGGAAAAACAAGGTTACCCCTAGCTACCAAATAGGTGGCAATCCACTGAGTACAGAAGAAGTTATCAGGGACCTGGGGACCCAGGTTGATAGTAGTCTGTCATTCGACACCCATGTAGCTAAAGTAGTTAGGAAGACCTTCTACATTGCCCACCTTATCATGAAGGGATTCTCATCTAGATCAAGGGAGGTCATAGTCTCCCTATACTCATCACTCATCAGGCCAATGATTGAGTACAATGCCCCATTCGAATGTATCTGACCCGACACTTGCAGCAGCTGGAGAGGCCACAAAAGTTCCTCACCAAAAGGATAAAGGGTCTCAAACATCTATCCTATGCTGCCCGACTGAAAGAACTCCAGCTCTATTCAGTCGCACCGCTTGCTCAGAGGTGACCTTTGCCTAACATACAAGGCCATGTCAAACCCAGATTTGATGAATATGCTTCACCTCAAAAATCTAGATCCGTCAGAGCCACAAGGCGGGAGACTTAAACCTCGACACGGCTATTAATAGGACGTGCTGGAGGGATAGATTCATCACCCAAAGACTCCCTATGCTGTGGAATAAAATCCCGGTATATGTGAGGCAGAGCACCTCGCTGGCCTTGTTCAAGAGAAATCTTGACCAATGGATGGGAGATCGCAGATATACCCCAGGGATTACCTCAGTGTCACTGCTCAACAGAGGCACAGCAAAATAATGGGTATAGTTCCCCATACTAAAGGGGTGGCGTAAGCCACAAAACTATGGGCTAGGCTTGTAAATGCCCTCGGGCAGATAGCCTAGTATGAACCTATGAACCTATGAACCTATGGATGTGTATTGCAAGTTTCAATTAAATGCAAATGTTCATATGAAATATGATTTCTATCTAGTCTAACTCAGTTATTGTACCTTGGGGAATGATATGTAAATGCTCTCTGATTTCCTGCTACTGAATTTACATCTTCCATAGAAATATTTTCATACATTTCTTCAGAAATCTACCCTTCTTTGTTCTGTTTTCCTTTCTAGGTTCCCAAATCCATCCTCACTATTGTAAATCAAATTCCTTTCCCCACCTATTGATAATATTCCCTGCTTATTATTTTGCTCAAGATTTTCTTAAGCTTGATAACAGTTTTTGGTGGAACAAAAATACACATTGGTGTAATCCTCCTCCCTTGCCAATAGCGTATTAGTACCACAAATCTACTATTACTTTATTTTCCTCTTTTCTATCACTATTGGAGCCCCTCTAACAATTAGTATAATTACACCCCTTTTCCTTTGTCCCTGATATTCTGCTAAATATCAATCCTGGAATCCTTTCTTGTCAAATTCACATACTCGTTTCTTTCCAAATTTGTCTCCTGCAGAATTGTTATTTGGGGTCTGCATTTCTTAATATAATTCAGTATGCTTTCCTTTTTGTCTATATCTGTAAGGCCATTTATGTTTCCAAGATAATATGGATAGTGTAGCCATTATGATGAAAAGCTATTGTTCCTGGCTATTTTACATGATAGTATTTTTGAATGTGTATTTCAGCTTTTGTGTTCTATGTACCCACTAATGTTTGGTAGGCAGATCCTTTGTACACTTATATGTTCTCCTTTCCATTTGAACCTATGTCACCTTTTTCAAGACTTTTTGTTTAAATGAAAACCTTTAAACAAAAAAAAAACACATTTACAACCCCCATCCCCTACTAACTTAAAATAAACACACAAAACTATGTACCTCTTCAATAATGAAATTTCACACTCAAGATAAGAAAAATTACCCCAAATCAGCAGCTGCATCCACAGACATTTCCTAAAGTGCATGCTAAAGCCTGTGTTCCCACTTACACTGTTTTTTTTTTGTTCTTTTTTTGTCTCTGTTCTCCTCTCAGATGTGAAAAACAACTAGTATGCTTTCAGAAAACATTAATGTTTAGCTCTAAGAAAAAGTGCACTGGCTGTCTTTAAATACAACTAAATTGTACAGTGTTCTATTAAATGCATTAAAGTATTTTGGCTGCTGTCTCTCATTCATTTCCCATAATTATAAACTTTACTTTTCATTGAACATTGCCATTGTACCTATAATGTTGCATTTCCATCACCAAATAATGTTCTGAACTCTCAAGACTAATTGCTTGCACTTGCAGACAAATTGCTTCTATGGAAAATTACTCAGCAATGAATCTTTATAATTTCCACTCAGAGCAGAATGTACAGCTGCCTTCAGCTGCAGACTTCTTGACATCCATTAAGCATTTGCTAATAGAAAAAAAGCTAATATCTTTGCAGTTGTAAGAAACTTAGTATTTTTCTTGGCTTTCATAATTTTGTCTTATTTTTAAAGCCTACTTGCTTACAAAAAGCACTTGTTTATAGTTCAAACCAAAAGGCATTAATCTAGACATTCACCCTTGTAAAATTAGAGAGAATATATTAATTATATATAATTTAATCACTGCACTTTTACACCCCACCCAGCAGCCCAATATCACAACATATTAACATTAAACTTGCCTTTGTCCACCCTTTCATTTCTTGTTATATTGTAAAGCCTGTATTTCTTATAACTCAAAAAAGTATTTCTTTACTTGAATATCATTAACACATATAACAGTCATTGAAAAGACTCTCTCACACTTAAAATACCCCTGACTACACAAAATTGCTTGATTATATATAGCATGCAGTTTATATCATTAAATATTTTATACCAATCAAAATTATTTTACTTCTACTTACTGTTTCTCCCTTTTTTGCTTTACAATCCACCCACAAGTTTAACAAAGTCATCAAAAGTCCAATCTTTTTCAGCTACTTTTTCTTGCAAAACCATAAATCACAAATGTGACTGATGCTTTATAGTTTCCCATTTATTTATTTATTTCAGTGTTACTGGTCTTCATCCTGTTCATCTCCCTATCTCAACACCAAACTCTGGCTCAAATCCAAGGTACTCCTGAGTCTTCTAGTCAAATACTATGCATTTTTGTCTCTCAAGCATTTTAATTTGGTGCACTAGAAAATGTTTCATTAGCAAAATGTCTCTATGAACTTTATTATCAGAAGAATGAGAAGCAGAGTCCCCTTCTCACTTCAGATTAACTACACAAATTGTCAATTCACAATGCATTGAAACCCAAATATTGAATACAACATACCTCAATCCGCAAAAGATCACAAAACAAATACCCCCTGCATACCTAATTATATATACCAACTCCAATATCTCATTACATTGGGGAAAAGGCATATGCCCTGATCCCCACTATACCATGATCTTATGGTGAAAAATGCTGGTAATTTTATCCTGATATGCTGGCCTTATCAATCACTGAAAAGCCACTTCAATGAAAGATAGTGCACCTATATATATATATATATATATATATATATATATATATATATATATATATATATATATTGTGATTGATCAAAATGCAAAAACATCAAAACAAAATTGAGCAATATCAGCATGTTGAAGAATCATCTCACTGAAAACACAAATGCTCACAAAAGGAAAATAAACAGTTTCATTTGGTGATCCATTAAGCAAATCCCTACCATTAAATTCAGGTGTAATTTGAGTAGTGATAACGTTAAGCAGGAGCAGCTCATGCCATCGGAATGCAGGGCTGCAGCCCCCCAGCTATTCAGGTGTAATTTAAGTAGTGATAATGTTAAGCAGGAGCAGCTCGTGCCATCGGACTGCAGGGCTGCAGCCCCCCAGCTGTGAAAACAAAGAAAAAGAAAGATTAACATTTTAAAAAATATAATATTTAGTATTGTAATTTACAATACTAAATATTTTATTTTTTAAAATGTTAATCTTTCTTTTTCTTTCTTGTAATACTGCTTAGCTGTGAGTCTGACTGACTTGCTATTAAAGTCCCGGAACTTGAACTGCGTGCGCATGTGTGCTCGGCAAGTTCCAGGTTAAAAAAAAAACTCATTTCTGTAAATCCGGACTGCTGTAAAACCAGTCCAGATTAAGAAGAGAAGGCATCAGTGTACATATGCCCAGACGTCTATGCAGTTTGTAACCGCAGTAAAGTGGAAGGGGATCGGACTGCCGTGTCCGCGGTCACGGAGGTGATGTGGATGGCTGGATGGCTTCTGATTGGTTCATGCTCTCATCCCTAGCCTTGCATGCTGGAAAAAAAAGAGCAAGAAATAGTCAGCTTTTTATGCAGTGTATCGAATTACTCCTGGCAGTCCTCTGGCTAACCGTGGACAAGAGTAGCTGTTGGTGTGGCTTAAGATGGCAGTATTTTAAGGTAATTGTTGCTGCTCTTTGCAAAGGATCTTGCTTGGAGGAGGGGTAAAGCATTTGGCTGGTGTGCATCTTATGTGACTACCTGGTACTACTTTCTGTATGGGTTCATGTGGAGTCTTTGTGCATATCTTTATACTAGTTTGGTGTCTGTCTTTAAATTGGTGTTAAGTTTCAGGTAGCAGAGCTGTTGACTTGGCTAGAATTTATTTAATCCCATACAAGAATCAAACCCTGCACCTTGTGTCTGTAAGACAAGAACTTTAACCATGCCAACCTCTTTTGTAGATAAACTGACAGTAGTCCAAGTGAAGAGTAGCTTACAGTTGTTTCTTACAATATGACTGCATGCATGCCTTTGTATTTCTGCATATGTAAACTATGGTGTTGTAACTTTATTTCCAAGTAAGGTCATTTTCCTTTTTTAAAAGTCTCTAGAAGAGGATGACTATATTGACTTGTACAGTTCTGTAAGAGTATAGCAAAGCAATGAAACCAGAAGTCTGAGGCAGTGCCACATGAAACAATACAACAGTTTTATTGTGACACATTAATGCAGTCACTGATGGGACTGTTTTGACTGTGGTAATGTTAATGATTAAATCTGCCATGGTTGTTGTTAAATAACTGTCTTGTGGCTGAGACTTGCTATCACACAGTGTGCTTATCTTCTATTCAGGGCACCTCATCTTCATCTGTAGCTTCAAGTGCTTTGCCTTTACTACACAGTGTTTCTGCAGCATTGTCTTGTACACCTTTACAGCTTCTGTGGTCATATTGCTACACTGTTATGGATAGTTGGTTGCATCCCCTCTGATTCTAACACTTGTATTTTTGACTCCATTCTCAAACACTTTAGTTGACAACTTCTGACTTCTATTTGCTGCCCAATTGTTCTATCAGTGCTATTTCATCCCATGTTTTGCATTTAGTTTCCTGATTATTTTGCTGAAGTTTGCTTGGCAGTGTTTTCGGTCTCTATACATCACCCCCCCCTTCATTATCCTGTTTAATTTTGTATACCAGCATGGAACACAGGGAGCTGTAGCTAGGAACTGACCCCTGATTTACCTACCTCCTTGTGTCCTTTTAATTTTGAAGTGTTAATGTCCGGTTATGTTTACAATTTATAAAAGTGTAAGGTAGGTAGTCTATTCTATTAACATTGTTGTAGAATATTCAGAGGATCCTGTGCAGCATTACATTGTGTCCAGTCATACAGTTATGAGGTTTTGTAGAAATAAACTAGCATTATTTGTGTAAAACTGGAGGAGGCACCATCAGGAGCGTACAAGTTGGCAGTTGAGTAATGGAGTGAATTTTAAAATAGGAAGTGGTCTTGAGTTGTGCAGTTCTGGCACTGAAATGGCAATATGGACAAATATTTGTGGAAGTGCCAACAAATAGATAAGATAACTGGGGTGGGAGAAAGTGTGTGGTGGTTAACCCATGATTGTCAACAGGGACTTGTTTGGTAGGAGTGGACTAGACCCATTTCCTACGGTATGGTACTTGTGTAGCTAGTGCTACTTTGAAGGTTTGTTTCTGCTGTCTAGCGGTGAGTTTAGTCTTGTGGCCTTGTGTCTCTATAAACTGGAGTTTATACCTTGTAGTGGCCACCTTGGTTGCAGCTTCTGTTTTAGTGTACAAGACCTCATGATGAAATTTTATAGCTTAAAATACTACCACACACATGACTTGTTCCAGATGTATCCCTACCCTCTTATCCCTTGGTTTATTAATTTACCTTGTGTAAATTGGCAGTTTCTGAACTTTGTCATCTAATTCTGTGGGGGTCATTGTGGGGTAAAGCTGCAACATGATTTGCTGACCTGAAAGACTTTTTTTGGGGAACAAAGCTGGCTTAGCAACTATAACCTCCTAAGGCAGGATATCTGTGGCTTCACATCACCGCCACCCTCAAAGGATGCAGACAACTATGCTGAACACTATGCCAATGCAGTCTACAAAAGCACCTGTACAATTACATGGACTCAGCCATAACCAATAGAGCTAAAACCTGCTCCTCAAGGAAACACAAACCTGTTTGGTGGACATCCTCTATCAACAGGCTTTACAACAAAAGGAAGAAACTGTTGTCCAAGCCCAAGGGTAAAAGGGAATAAATTCCAAATTGGAAAAACTCCCTCATTAGCCTCAACAAGTAAATTAGATCACTAATGAAAACTTCCAAGGTAAATTATGAATCGAAACTAGCCTCCATAACAAAGGGAATTCAGTTACGTCAGTAATCTCCATGCCAAAGCCCAGGTTTGTTCTGAACTAGTACTTAACAGTATCACTTACACTGATCCTTCAGATGGCACCAACCTTTACAGAAAGGATGCAGAGTATACAAGAGATTATAAACAGTGTTAAGAGCTCAATAGGTAGCTACCCTTATTTGATGTTGGAAGATCAGAAGGCTGTGGATTCTATTCCCACCCCATGTTAAAAAAATAGCAGGCCACTGTAAATGAGCTTTTAAGTCATAAAATTATTATTTCTCACATTTGAATGAAGTCTGAGACAGAGTGTCTGTGTAAGAGGAATAGCTTGCTAGTCTCAGCAGGAAGACAGGACTGATTTTTTTATGGTTTTATGATAGAGCAGGGACACGCAGGATTAATGTTTTATGTGTGTCTTTTAGTGTACTTTGCTGTGATCATGTTTGTCATTGCTTAAGCCATAGTGTAGAGCAGTGCACATTCCTGGTTAGCAGCAAGCAGTCAGTAGTAGTGACACACATTTATCTAAAACACCTGTTGATGTGCTTCCGTCTTAACAAAGGGCCCAAATGTGTTTAAACCCATAAGAGCAGAATTAATGGTGTGTGTGTGTGTGTGTGTGTGTGTGTGTGTGTGTGTGTGTGTGTGTGTGTGTGTGTGTGTGCGTGCACGCGCGTGTGTATCTAAAATATTTAAAAGAAATAAATTTATATTGTTAGTAATAAAACAGTGTTTATAATTTTCTTATTTGTTGTGCTCTTAAGTAGAGTATTCAGCATGCTCCATAGTGACTGAGCATTTATTTCATGTAAGTTGGTAAGCATGGCCAGCATTGAGCCCACTGTACCATAGCCCCACCCCTTTCTAGTTGGTCACACTCCTTTCCCATTGGCCCCACACATTCAGCTGTCTCCTGCAGCCCCCCCCCCCTTTGATTTGAAGTCACCAGCCACCACTGACATTAAGGAAGTTATTTTTCTAAGGTAAGGTATACGGTTGGAATTAGGGAGAGGGTTAGGGTTAGTATAAGTAAGAAAGGGCAGGGAGCTTCAGCATCCTGCACCATCTTAGTAATGCAAGCTAACATTAAACCAAACTATGACCTTGCCGCTAACCTCAATCTGACACTTTTCTTTAGAAAAGAACTCTTTCTGTAACACTACCACTACACAGGACACTCACATCTCATATAACAGCACACATGCACAACAGTAAAACTATCCTCTTTTCTAGCCCTTAGTCTAACCTTATCCTGCACACATATACACATACACACACACACTCTGCTACCTCCTAATGCCAAATCATTTGGTATATCGAAAACTTTCCGTTTTAACATACAATCCCACATTTACCCTCCACAATCAGTCTACCTCCTTTCAGCATCTGCTGCACTAGGTTTCACACAAACACACATATACACACACACACACACACACGCACACATATTTTTTATCTCCCCTTTTGTTTCTGAGTATGTTAAGTAAGGTTGGAGATAGGGCATCATAACGTATATAAACTGATAGGCAGATTTAGAGTTTTGTTAGATATAAAGGCCCACGTTTTTTGTAATCTTTAATTTTGTTTCACTTGATGTAACAGGTGGTGGTGTAGCACAGTTCACAGAAAAAGTTAATAAAAGTATATAACTCTGCATGATTATAACTAGTTTTCATAAGTTTCAGTGTTTGCTATATTATTTCAGAGAATGCAGGGATTCTAGAACCACCCGTCTACCCCTATCCCACTGCACCAAAATGAACCTATAGTTTTGTGTACTATGCCTATTCTGTAATAGGACTAAAGTGGAGGTATTGCTTTCTAGCATAATGGATCTCAAATTTAATTTATCACCATGTCAGTTGATAGCACACTCACCTTTTAACACCAGAAAGATAAGATTTCAAGCCCTGCACTAAGCAGTGCAATTCACATTCTTGCACTGACAGCGTAATGTAGCATGAATTGGGTGCTGCAATCCTAAGGTGTCAGTCTTTATACAAGACCTATAACTGGATCCTGTCTACTTGAATTGATAATAGCTTAGAGATCCCACACCATTGGTTGGAAAAACAGCAGATGTAAAATTCCTTATTTCCCCAGATTTCTCATATATCTTTGTCAAATTATAGCTTCAGAAAATCATACCATGTTGTGCTAACATACTTTCAACATAGTAAGCAAACTGTCTAATGACTGACTACAAGTTCTCTTTCTGCACATTTTAATTTACATTATTCTATATGTTATTTGTTTGTATTGCCCTAATAATACATAATCCACCAGTGACTAACTATGCATTCAACAGAATGCACAGTCAGCAAAACTAAGAATCACACTACATGTTAAACAGACCATGTAGTCAACAAACAAAAGGGAACCCTACTTATCCTTGGCTTTGTACCTTGGGTGATGGCAGAAAAGTGTCAGAGGTTGGGCAGACCATTTATATGGTTAGCAAAGAGATTAATGAAATTAAAGTATTTTGAACTTCTTACTTACTCTTCATCTTTTTTCTTCAGCAGAACATGAAATGCCATTGCTTGGATCATCTGCCCACCTATAGAAATCTTACTAATTCTTCCATCCTGGATTTCCTGAACTATCATGTCTAACACCATAGCAAACAAGGACAGGCTCATTGGTTATCTTTGCCTCAAGCACCTTAGTATAGTCTTCCTCCAGAAACAACTATTTATTATTGCCTCATGGTCCTGCTAGTTTCAGCCTGTATAAAATTTCTAAAACTTCAGTTATCAGTTTAGAAAGGATTTAACTTAACACCTTAAAATAAAATCCCTCTAATTTAAAAAAAAAGGATTTATTAGTACCCAGTGTTCACATTTCCTAATCAATTAACCCTTGCTACCCTAGCTTCATCTTTTTGACATTGTCATCTGAAAAAAATATTTTTTCCTTGAATCCACAATATTGTTTTTCATGAATTAAATCTTTAAATATTACCTTTGTTCTATTAAGCAATATTTTAATCAGTAGTTCACAGTCCCCAATTAATATTTTTTCCTGTAATTAAATATACAACACAGTCAACAAACTACTAGTTTTCATACTTAAAGTCGATTAATACCTTATTAAATATAGGTAACACCATCATTTGTCAGCTTTTATAGAGAATTCATTGGATATACCATCCTCCTCAGGCATTTCCCTATTTCTTCTTTTTCCACTGTGCCTCCTTTTACTTGTATCTTATTCTGGTTTAGGAATACTTTCTTCTGATAGTGCCTTATTTTTTCTCTCTCTCTGTACATCTTCTTATACAGAGTATTCTTTAATAAACGTCTCTGCCTCTTTAAGAATGTGTGCTACATCTGTGTCCTGTCTTCCCTTCTGTAGTCTGTATCTTCTTTCTCTGTTTTTTTTTTTTATTTAGTATGATCATAAGTGGTAGGAAACCTGAGCAGTTTCCTTGCCTAACACTTGCCACTTAAAGCTCAAAACATTCCCCTCCTGACAGCCTATTTCTCCATTCTCCCTCCCCTTATCATCCAGTATTTCTCTCAATTGATGCTCTCTATAACCTAACAAGGAGGCACTGAGATCTCCCAGCAGGAAAAATTATATCTTAGCTGTTGAATGAGAAGTTTCATCCAAAAGAATAGAAACTCTCAGCAGAGAGGAATGAGGTATATAGGCACTTACAACAGTTGACACACTACTGGATCCAGCTAATATTTCTTCAGCATTACAGTCAGAGCTACATTGCTCATTATTTTCATAGGCTTATATGGGACCAATGTGACTCTCATGCCTGACAAGTAAGAGAGCTCCTCCATCTCTCTCTCTCTTTTCTGGCTTATCTTTCTGAAAGCACTTAATATAAAGGGAAACCGGATGGCAGGGCTTGAGTCAGAACTCAGATTCAGCAAGGAGGTCAACTTTGTGAATGATTTGTACAAACTGTCTGGTACATAGAGAATGAGTCTTGCATGTAGTCCCAGTCAGCCTGGGTGTTGGATTAGTCAGCTGGTAGGATGGGAATGAGTGTCAGATTCTAGCTTGCCCATTCTCAGAGGTGGTGTTGAATAAGTCCTGCTCCTTATACACCTCCTGAAGAGCAGTTTGTACTATGAGGAAGCCAGGTGGCCTGCCAAGCTTAGCTTTATATTGTAGCTGGTGTGAGTTGATGGCTGAACTCATTTAAGGTGGGTTTTGTAGACTGTGCTACTGCATTATACTTACCAGTGACCAAGGAGAAAGGAATAGAGAAAAATAGATAATCCCAGTGGACAGTAAAGGTGATGTTGCACTAGCACTATTCCACCTTCCCTATACTGACCTTGTACTGAGAAGTCTCTGGAGTAGAACAAACAGAATTTGTGGGCTGGGGAGAGTTGGAAAAGCAGAAGAGCATCTAAACCCTTTTGCCACTCAAATGTACATATATGGGCAGGATATGAATTATTGCCCAGGCTGGCATCAGTGGGATGAGTCATTTGTAATGCCCAAGATCAGACACAAACATTGTATGAGACAGATAACTGTTGCTCTATCCTTTGTTATTGGGTAAGGAAAAGATGACTACATAAAAATATGTTAGTGACTACTTATTTGTGTTGAGGAGAAAGGGCAGAAGACAGGATTCAGCCGTGCCTCCACCAGGCAGCAGATGTGTACTAACAGTGTTAGTGACTACTTATTTGTGTTGAGGAGAAAGGGCAGAGGACAGGATTCAGCCGTGCCTCCACCAGGCAGCAGATGTGTACTAACAGTGTTAGTGACTACTTATTTGTGTTGAAGAGAAAGGGCAGAGGACAGGATTCAGCCGTGCCTCCACCAGGCAGCAGATGTGTACTAACAGTGTTAGTGACTACTTATTTGTGTTGAGGAGAAAGGGCAGAGGACAGGATTCAGCCGTGCCTCCACCAGGCAGCAGATGTGTACTAACAGTGTTAGTGACTACTTATTTGTGTTGAAGAGAAAGGGCAGAGGACAGGATTCAGCCGTGCCTCCACCAGGCAGCAGATGTGTACTAACAGTGTTAGTAACTACTTATATGTGTTGAAGAGAAAGGGCAGAGGACAGGATTCAGCCGTGCCTCCACCAGGCAGCAGATGTGTACTAACAGTGTTAGTGACTACTTATTTGTGTTGAAGAGAAAGGGCAGAGGACAGGATTCAGCCGTGCCTCCACCAGGCAGCAGATGTGTACTAACAGTGTTAGTGACTACTTATTTGTGTTGAAGAGAAAGGGCAGAGGACAGGATTCAGCTGTGCCTCCACCAGGCAGCAGATGTGTACTAACAGTGTTAGTGACTACTTATTTGTGTTGAAGAGAAAGGGCAGAGGACAGGATTCAGCCATGCCTCCACCAGGCAGCAGATGTGTACTAACAGTGTTAGTGACTACTTATTTGTGTTGAAGAGAAAGGGCAGAGGACAGGATTCAGCTGTGCCTCCACCAGGCAGCAGATGTGTACTAACAGTGTTAGTGACTACTTATTTGTGTTGAAGAGAAAGGGCAGAGGACAGGATTCAGCCGTGCCTCCACCAGGCAGCAGATGTGTACTAACAGTGTTAGTGACTACTTATTTGTGTTGAAGAGAAAGGGCAGAGGACAGGATTCAGCCATGCCTCCACCAGGCAGCAGATGTGTACTAACAGTGTTAGTGACTACTTATTTGTGTTGAAGAGAAAGGGCAGAGGACAGGATTCAGCCGTGCCTCCACCAGGCAGCATATGTGTACTAACAGTGATGAGTTTCTAAAGTGGTGGCAGAGAGGCTTAGTAGAATACCAGATCAGTAAACTATTTATTTATTTTATTTTATTTTAAATTTCTTGACCGGGATAGTCCAACTGGACACTTGTCCATTTTCAGCGGAGGCCCGGGGAGAAAAGCTCCGTACATACATACAGAAAAACTGTTACATTAATCAAGTTAAAGCACTGTTACAGATACAATACATGGGATAAAAGCCATTTGTTCTGTCATATCTAAATCTGATTTGTTATACAGTAATAATTAGGAAGCAATGTAGGGGTGGACAAAAGACCTCTTTAGCACATGTTTATATTGCCAGAGTTAGTCAAGATTAGAGCAAGGACATAGCCATTGCCTTTTAAAGTACTGTTTTAGACTTTTTTTGAATTGGGTAAGAATGGGTTCTGAAGTAAGCTCGGCAGGAAGTGAGTAAGTGAGTTCCATATTTTACCAACAGAGTTGGCATATAGAGAGTCTCCAGATGAGTTGTTGCTTTTGAGGGTTTAGACTAGAAATTTGTTGGATGAGCAAAGTGCCTTGAGGTTGCTGTAAGGGGTGATAATTTTTGTAAGTATGGGCGTGTTTTCAAGTTGGTAGAGAATTTTATGTACTACTAATGGATGATTGCACTGAAGGTGGATAGGCAGTTCTAGCCACCCTAGATTCTTTAGGTTCAGACAGTGGTGTGTTCTGTATGCTGCTCCAGTGGCAAATCTAGCAATATGATTAAAGCAGCTAGAGAGTTTATTAAGGTCAGACTTACTCAAGTTCATGAAGAGAGGAGATGCATAAAGGAGGGTGGAAAGTAGATGTGTATGGGCAATTACTGTCCTAGCTAGTGGAGGTTGGAAAGGTATGATCTTGTATAGTGAGCCAAGTTTTTTATTAACTTTTTTAATAGTTTGATTAATATGCATATCAAACTTGAGGTTATTATCAACTGTTACACCTAAGAGTTAGGTACAGGGATCTGAGAAAATGACAGTGCCATTGTAAGATTTTATAGTAAAGGCTGGAGAGGAAGCTTTAAGAGTGGAGGAGAAAAGCAGTAGTTTTGTTTTTTTAGGATTTAATAGGAGACATCGATTACAGAGCTAATTTTCGACAGTTTTAAAAACATTTTGGGATAGAGTCTGCAGACTTAAAGGGGAGGTGACAGAGCAAATCAAAGTGGAGTCATCGGCATATTGAATGCAGGTGGCTGTTGGGATGACTGTGTACAGGTCATTAATAAAGATAGAAAATAATAGGGGTCCTAATATAGAGCCCTGAGGGACCCCAAGGGTGATAAGTAGAAGGGAAGATAATTTGTTCTGCCATTGTACAGCCTGTTGTCTACCACTCAGATAATATTTGAACCATTGGATAGCCTGGACATCTAGGGGAATAGTTTGAAGTGTGTGTATGAGTAGTTGGGGGTTGACTATGTCGAAGGCTTTGGAGAAATCAAGAAAGTGGGCAGAAGAAAGCTTATTGTTGTTTTGGTTTTGATTAATAACATTGGAGAAGGAGAGGAGGGCTGTGGTTGTACTGTGGAATGGTTTGAAACCATGCTGTGAGTTAGCCAGGAGATTGTGCTGAATGAGATGGCTCAGAAGTTATAATTTAGCCAGGGGTGACAAAATACCTATAGGTCTGTAATTTGACAGTTCAGTGGAACTGCCCCCTTTGTGGAGTGGAATAACACGGGATGTCTTCCAGATGGAGGGGATAGTGTATTCTGATATAGTTCTATTGATCAGGATAGAGATCGAGTATACTATGGCATCCGCATCTTTTTGTAGATACTCAGCTGGGAGGAGATCTGCTGCAAGGGTGGTAGCTTTTAGTTTCTTGATTAGGGCACGGATAAACTATAACCAATCAATTAGCTAGAGGAGGGGCTTCATGGACAATTGTCTGTAGCAGCATAGTTTAAAAACAAGCTCAGAAGTCTCAGCATTCAAAGAGCCTAATTGGTAAGGTAGAGATTACATTTGCTTAGAGTAGAAATAAGTCAGCCCAGGAGAAAGTGAAGCATGCATGAGAAGTCTGGGCAGAGTATTTTTAATGTGTTAAAGAGGTGGATGGGTATACTGAACCAGAATGTAAAAACAGTACTGTGACAGAACAGTAAAATATGCAATATTATATGTGGTTATATTGAAGTTTAAAAAGCAATATTCACTTTCTAGCACAATTCCTAACCCAGTCCCTGCATGCTGTTATTGGCTTGAGCCACAACAAATGCTCAGAGAGACCCACAAGGGCTTTTTGGCATTATTCTCTGTCTTGTGATATGCAGAGGCTGCAGAGAAAGGAGATCGTGCAGGACTCATTAACGTTCTGCAGATGGAATATCATCACAGCTCTGCAGTGCTGATCAGCCCTTAGTCTTTTAGCTCAATGATAACTCTGATGAAACTTTTTGCTGTAAATGTACAGTTAATGGTTCATGTCATTCTGTTCAGAAAAGTAACATTCCTAGAAAGAATTCTGCAAAGAATTCAACCAGAATCTGACTGTTACAGCTGAATTAAATCTTGAATGTGAGCAGCTAATAAGAAATGTCATAAGACTGTGGCTGTGTTTTGTTGACAGTTCTCCCTCGAGTGAGATAGATGTCATGCTGTGTAAACAATTATTTTACTTACTTTAATGTGTGCAAAGTGCCAGCCCTAGACCAAGCATTTTAATTATAGTGTGTGACTCCATTTCTGTTATCAGTCCATTTAGGTCTTATGTTCTTTTATAGTCCCCATATGCTAATTAAAATTCTAGTGATGATAAAAACTAATGAGCTACAGTCAGGGTTGTCACAAAAAAAAAAAAAATTCTAGTGAGGAATATAAAATTGAAGAACAATGTAGCACTAAAATCAAGGTTACCGGTAAGTTCTAGCCTGTACTAGTGTGTATAAACAAAGTGAAGACTTCTAAAACTTTAGTATAATTTATTTAGAAAGAATTCATACACACACACACACACACACACACACACACACACACACACACACGCACACAGCACAGAATGGTCATTCTGTGAAATGGGTATAAGAAGAAATAAGGCAGTCCAGACACAGCTGGAGACAAGATATACGACAATTAGGCAATTGCGTGCTTTTCGTATACACATATAGTTTCTGTTTTTGTTGTTCATTACGAGTAGACACAGTGTTCATATGTTTTGTGCGCTAGTTAACAAAGACACAAATCATTTTAAATATGTGACAACAACTATCTAATGCAGGAATATATGCACATCTAGCTATACAGAAGAAGACTCTTTGAAGAACTCTAGTGTAGAAGGTTCATTATAGCTCAACAAATCAGAGTTTTATTCATGCTACACATTCCACAACTCCTAATGTCCACAATGAAGCATATATATATATATATATATATATATTTATACAATCACAACAGGGCACTAGGGAACCTATCAGTATTGCCATGACCCCTGGAAGTTTTGTATTCTATTTGATAATCCTAGCCTGACAATGCAGTATTATCGTCCATCTCTAAATATTTGTAGTACTTTTCCGTTAATGGGGCAACACTCAAATTGTGCGGTCCTGCTTATTCTTTTCTGGTTAAAATAAACAAAGTCTATAATTCTAATTATTGTCATTATTTACTAACTGCAATTTAACATCTTTTGACCAAAAGTCACCAGTTTGGGGAGGGATTGAGAGGACAGATTTAAAATTTTAGTGAAAAATCAGGGATTTCTCTGAAGATCGGGGACAGTTAAGAGATATGCGGATATCACCGCACCTCTGAGTAGAGGGAATTTTTCAGGCTACCGTCGCAGTCTCTGTGGTGTTATAGTAATGACATCAGTCACTATTTTGTGATCGCAGTCGCACCTAAGCGTCAAGTCACTAATCTGATAGTTACTACATGATCCATACTTCTCAACTTCTTTGCGCAAAACCAGGGACAAAGTCAAAATAAAAAAATCTTGGTTTATTGAACATGTTTTGCATCAACTTGCATTTTATGAACAGCAGAAGTATTAAACTTTAAGGTCTGAGTTTACTGACTGTAATCCCAAAGTAATTTACTAGGAAAAAGTACAACAGGGCAAAAATATGAGATGAAATCACGGTCAGTTTACAGGTATAGATCGCATTTCTGCCTGACACACAATTAAAAAATACCACAGTACTTTAAAGGAATTAGAAAGATTTTTTTCAGTATTTCATGTGCATATCTGTAAAGACTACAAGCATTTCCATACTGCCATCTGTCCAGATTTTCGCAGAATGTCCACATTTCTGACTAATTTTTTGTCTGTTCCTCATAAAAGCCTGTGTTACCACCTACGTGTTTAGTGTGGCCGTACCATTCAAGAGTACCTCATTACGAGAAACATGCCTCATTTGAGTCTTAACAAGTTCACGTTCCTCGCTGTTCCACATAGTACCGTCCCATATTAAGTCAACAAGAATGTTTTATAAGTACTGATGGTTTCACGTTTAACCATCCTGTGAGGTCCCTAGCTGGTTGTTACATTACGGGAGGTAGTGTTCCACATTTAGGAGTTGGGCTTAAAAAAATCACAAGATGCAGTCCTCAAACTACATTCCTCCTGGCCTGCAGCAGCTTCGTCGGCCCAAACTGTTGCATCAGTAACGGAAAAATACCATATTTGCTGCTGCCATGCTAGGTAAAGTCTTTTGCTCACTAAATAGTGTTAATAGGAGTTTATGTTCATTAACCATCTTAAAATTTTTACCATATAGTATTGATGAAATTTCTACATTCCAATAATTAAACGAAGCACTGCCTTCATGCTTTGAGAATACCTTTGCACTGCAGCAGAAAGAGTTCTTGATGTGGAAAGAATTGGTCGTTCATCCCCCAGAGGTGTGATATGCTGAGTCCCTACACCTATGCCATAGGTTGAGGAAGCACAGGCTTGTGAAAGCCACAGTACTTATTATACTGTCCTAAAATCTTATCCCAAGTTTGCATTTCCTTATGTTTTGAAGATTTATTCTGCTTAAGTAATTTCCATTACCATGATATATCATTTTTTATCAACAGTGAAATTACACTGTACTTAGATTTGGTAAAAACCTTACATAATAATCAAACCAAGAAATGTCTGTAGCTCTTTCACACATGGTGGTAGGGACTCTTTAGTGGCTTTCATATTCTCTACAAAATTATATATTTCATCTCTGCCTGCAACATATCACAGATATTAAATCTTATCTTTACCAAGTTCACATTCTAATTTTTAATTCTTATTCCATAGTTTTATAAATGCTGTGCCACATTATGCAGGTTACTGAGATTTTATTTTATTTACACTTTGTTGACTGGGTAAATCTCACTAAGCTAATCTTTTCAGAGGAGACATAAGGTAATATTTGTTTACATTCTTTCCAATAAATCATTCAAATGCACAACAGTATTCAAGTTCTTAGAAAATATAGGTGGTTTAGAGTTCACAACAAATGGTAATCTATTGTATATGACTAGAGCTCTATGTGTATTAAATATCACATGTTCCTTAGAATCAGCAAGCTGTATCTGTAGATAAGCAGCTTCCAGATTTGTTTATAATTTAGAGTTCACAGGTTCATAGGTAAGTAATAGGCTAGCTGCCCTTGCAGACAGTTTAAGACTAGCCAGTTTCCCTTTTGTGCTCGAAATAACCCATCCCATTTGGTTATAGACTGGCCTTACCCATCCCATGGTAGATAATTATATTTTAACCTAACGAGAATAAGTGGGATCATACTGCAGATAATTTGAGGGGACCCATAAATGGGATAAAGCTTTTAGGAGCTTCCTTTGTCTGTTAGTAGTACAGGCGGCAGTCCTGGGGCAAATTTTCTGTTTTCCATCCATAGATCTAACTTCCCCTTGTATATGGATATGGATAAACTTTGTTTTATGTGGATGGGGAATCTATTCTAGCGCAGTGGTAGTTTCAGAGAACTATACCTGTCCGTCCAAACAGTTCTGTTAATATTGCAGAAGATATTGCCATTTGACTTGCTGATGTGCAGTAAATGCATCAGTACTGGGTTGGTGAATGCCTTGTATGCCAGACACAGGTCACCTCTTGGCAGTCTGTAGGATGCCAACTATAGTGACAAGGCTTTGAATTGGTCCATGTAGGACATGTTGTTTAAGCCTTGTATCCTTTTAGTAAGATATTTCTGTGGGCGTTCCAGTTGTTACATGTGTCTGGATAGATGCATGCCAAAGGGGGCATTGCATTCAATGACTACCCTAATCTTCTGCTGTTTAATATGGCCATTGACTGTTCTGCCTGAGCATCAGAATACTGATCAGTGGTTAGAGTCTCTGATTAATCATCAATTGTCTCCTCACAGTAAGACGCTGTCCGGTTCGACTCTCAGCTAGAGCGTCTTCTGCGTGGAGACATGCGTGAATGGGCTTTCCTTCGTTGAAGGTTGTGCATCAGGGCTGGCAATTTGGTACGTAAAAATCAACTGCCAATCATTAGCGGACCGGAGTTCCGTTTTGGTGACCCCTAACCGGGAAAAGCCGAAAGACAAAACAACAACAACAACATATAATCACCCAAGAAACTTAAGAAATTATCATTTTTACAACATGAACTATCAGAGATATCCATTTGCTAGCTTAACTGGACTAAGAGTGCCTTCTTTCTCATTCAAGCCCCTTATATGTTTGTTTTTACTGGCATTGCAAGTGGTAGCAACCTGCTTTTGGAAAACTTTACTGCAAAGTCTTGTCTCTCTAAAATGGCAGCTTTATTGACTTGCAAAGTCCCAAATTCCCCACAAATACATCCTTATGCTAAACAAACACTTCTTGCACAGATTTAAACTCATGACATACTGTGACTAACGTATTTTGTCAGTCTAACCCTTATTTCTGCAGTCAGATCTCCCATAAAGTCAGTCCATCACCTTTTAGCACTATTAAAGACAAACATTTATTGTGCTTTTTTCTAGCATACTGTAGCCATAATTGCATGCAGCAAAGCCAAGTTCTCAAATGTAAAGTTTCACAGTAGCAGTCTGTAAGCATTTCTCAGGCTTGTACTTTGATTTTGTGCAGAACAACAGTCTGTGCCTTATGCTTTTTCAATGCTGCATATCTTGTCTGCAGTCTCCATTATTAAGGCAATTTCAAATTTGTTGGAAAACTTTAAATTCATTTCAGAAAGTACCTTCCTTTGTCAAGTTTCACTACGAATGTGAGTGATATATATCTCCGGCCACTTTTACATTTCACATTGCATAGTGTACATTTTCCCTTCAGCAACATAATACGTCACCTTCTCATTAGGCCTATGGTTGCAATAATCAAAATAAAATCTTTCTACACTTAGCATTTGTTTAGGAACAAAATGCCATAACATTGTGATGATCTGGTCATGAGACTTATTTTCAGGTTTTTATAGCTGCACCAGGATTTGAAGTAATCTGTATGTGGATACAACTTTAATGCTGTGCAATGCCACAACACATTTTAATAATGCTAAGTAATGTTACCACATACGTTTCTGAAAGAATACTCTTAGCTACAAAAAAAAAAGAAAGAAAAAGAAAAGAAAAGAATGGGTGATTTTTTTATGCATAGGTAGACCTGTTTACACATTTTTTATCTTTTTTATCTCCCACTGGCTGCCATCTCTCAGCCTCCCCATAGTCACGCACCCATTCATCCCCATGTGGCGTGACATCCAGTTCCAGGAGACCATTGTCTATTGAGTCATGGGGGTTTATTTTACTTTAACCTTAGTTCCTCCCTTGTGGTTCACATGCCCAAAAAGAGATGCATGCAAGGGCTAGAAATACCTTCCTCTGTGGGTGTGCACATTCCTGCGCATGCCCAATGAAAGCTACTCTGGGAACGCAGCTTAGCAAATCCATGTACACTTTCTAGTGTATCAGCTGCATGGCATGTACCTTGCAGTCCGGTAGATGTGAGCACTGCAGTAAGCTGGACTGTCTCCAGTCCAAAACGATGGGTGAGCTGGCCACTCACTCACTCTCTCCCATGCCCAGCTCCTAGGTCATCTAAGCCATGGTTAGGGCTTCATCCATCTTTACCACAGAGATGGGACCGCATCTCTACTTTTTCTTTTATGCATCCTATATACTTTGAAGAAACTCACACAGAAACTGACAAAACATTCCTGCCCACAGAAGAAGCATTGACTGAACAGTTGTGCATATGAGCAATCATTTTATGTACGGTGATGCAGATCTGGTTTTATGACACAATATGTAGTGTTTGGTAGAGCATGATATTAAGCCATTTAACATTTGTCAAAGTGTAGTCTTTATACAGAGCTCCCCATACAGGTCCTAATAGTATCCACCATCTAGAAGTATTTAAAAACTATGTCTAAACTATTCAAAGCTTTATTCATATCCAAACCCACATTAAAACCATGCCAAATCCTGAATCATGTCCACCCTTTCCTTAAAAACAAAATTAATTTTATTTCACATCCTTACCTACCCAACCCTGAGTCTGTTATGATTAGTGTTGGACAAGCAAGTGGATGATGGATAATTTTATAGGTGGTAAGAAGCTAGAAAGTATATATTAGCTGAAGTCGTTCTAACCAATTTAGTGCTGCACAGTGGAGGGTTCTGAAAAGGAAAGTTTCTGCAAGTTTATCCATTATATTATAGCAATGTTCAATTTCTAATTTTTTGTGTTGCCTGGAGATTAGTAAGCAAGAAAGCACCATAAAGTAATGACGGGAGGAGTTAAGTAGTAGCAAGTATAGTTTTAGTTGCATTGGCGAGAATGTTTTTGGCTCTGTGAAGCATCCCTACTTTTTGGTGATTTTTATGCAATTTTGTATATGCAGGTCAAATTTAGTCAAAGTCAGAGTAAACTTTATTATTATTCAGAAATCACACAGGTGCAAAAACTGAATGAAATTCCGTGTCTCCAGACTCAGTGTGCAGACAACATATAGACTATTTTCGCAGACATTTACACATGTAACGCCTCGCTATTACATCACAGGCATGCAGGTAGACAGACTAATATTGCACATAATTAGAACACATTTTAACACTTTTCGAACTGAACACTTACATGCATGAGACTTTAGTATTGCACAGGTACTTGGTTAAGACATTGCATTGATCTTTGCACAGAAAGAGACATTTGAGTATTACACTGTGAACATTAGAGTATTGCACTATGGTTAATTTATGAATTTGCATGTATTGCACTGAAAGAAGAGATATTTTACTGCATTGCTACTACCCTAGATGGCCTATAAGTTACAGTCACGGTGAATATTGCACTAAGTATTAGGTGAGACTGGTAACCAGGTTCTTGCACAATGTGAGACAGTTTCTACTGACCCAGTTGGGTATAATGGGGTGTAGTGGTTATTAGAGTTCAGCAGCCTGATGACATAAGGGAAGAAACTGTTCCTGAATCTCATAGTTCTGCAACGTATGCTTCGGAAGCACTTTCCAGATGACAGATGCAAGAACAGTCTGTAAGCAGGGTGAGTGCAGTCTCTATTTATCCCTCTGGCCCTGCTGAGACATCTGGATAAGTACAAGTCATGGATAGGTGGTAAGGTGGTCTTAATGATCCTTTCAGCTGTCTTCACCACTCTCTGGAGGGATTTGTGATCAGAGGTAGAGCAGCTTCCATACCATTCTATGAGGTTGTTCGTCAGGATGCTTTCTATCATACCTCTGTAGAAGGTAGTGAGAACTGTTGATGGGAGATTCACTCTTCTCAGCCTTCTTAAAAAGTGCAATCTCTGGTGTGCTTTCTTGACTATGGCAATTGTATTTGTGTTCCAAGACAAGTCCTCATTGATGTGCACTCCCAAAAACTTTGTGCTTCTCACTCTTTCAACTGTTTCTCCATTAATGATGAGGGGAGAATGTTCCTTGAGATTTTTCCCATAGTCCACAATTATCTCTTTTGTCTTGTTCACAGTTAGTGCTAAGTTGTTATTTCCACACCAAGTAATCAGTTGCTCCACATCATCTCTATACACTGTTTCATCATCGTTACTGATGAGGCCCAGCACCATTGTGTCATCAGCAAACTTGATGATGTGATTTGTATTGTACCTGGCTGAACAATCATGTGTTAACAGGGTGAACAGCAAGGGACTTGGTACACATCCTTGTGGAACTCCAGTGTTATGAGTGATGCTATTTAAGATATTTATCCTCTATTATCCTTAATAATTTGCTATGAGAAATGATTTTAATGGTTGTATTATTAAGAGAGAAGGTTTTAATTTTTTATCATGAGAGAGGGATTTCGGGAAAAAATAATTACTATTGGGGGGGGGGGGGTTGAGCACGAGTTATGAAGTACAAAGCCATGTTTTAGTGGATGTTAAATCTTCCTTGAATAGTTTTCTGGAGATGTGCCAGGTTGTTAGATGTGCATATAAGTGTAGGGTCATCTGCATATTGTGTTAGGAAGGCCTGTTGTGTGGATGTGTGGAGGTATTAGTCAAAAGTTTAAAGAGGAGAAAGCTTTGTAGTATACCACAGGTGACCGGGAGGTATGGAGAGACTGAGGATGAGGGAGTGCCATTTTACTGACTAATACACATTGGACAGGTAGCTTTTGAATCATAGAGAAGTAGACTGAAATAAGCATAGTAATGACATTTGAAGTAGAAGTTTGCTGTGACAAACTGTGTTGAAGGCTTTAGACAATTCTAGAAAGAAGGAGGAGACAAGTTTGCCATTATCTCTAGCTTTATTGAAAGTATCTGTAAAGGTTTGAAGTGCAGGGTTGGTACTATGAGAAGAGTGAAAGCCACTTTGTGTGGGGGATAGAAGTTCTTACAGGATAGTTTAGCAATTGTTTTTGGATACATTCTTTAAGTATTTTGTAGAGGGGAGATAAGATTACTATAGGTCTAAAATTAGTAATGTCTGTTGAATTTGCCCCTTTGTGTAGATGGAATGAAAGTAGGACAAAGGCCCATGGATAGAAACATTTTTTAAATATTGCTCTTACAAACTTAGAAAGTTGATAGAATAATTGGTTTTGCATTACCATGAATTTTCAGAAGGATATGAATTCTGAAGCTCAAATGCCTGTCATTATTTTCTACTTCAGTTTTCAATGGATTGCCACTAATCTGCCATAAAAACACAATTTTATGAAAAACAGACCAAAAATATGAGGCCAAAATCTGTTGAGAGGTATGGTGGGAAGTATAATGGTACAGTAAGAGGGTAGAAATTAGGGGTAGGGTTGGGGAGAAAAGCATAGCCTAGAGATATAACACACTACCATGGTCTTTTCATTGTTCCTAGTACAAATATAAATGTAATAACACATGACACATACCTACACTATGAAGAAAGTGTCAGTGGAGACCAAAGTGAGGGAATATTTAGTAATACATTCCACTACAGTGATCCTCCCACCCCCAGGCCAATTATTACAGAGAACAATAAGTTTATAGTCTGTACAAATCATTTAACAAGGAGGTACGTAGTAGAACATGTTTTCTTTCATTTACTAAATGTAGAAATCATGAAGCTACAGAGACTAAATTGTAACTATTGACAAATGTAGTTTCATCTCTATTTCAACCAATTGCTCAATTGCTGGTCTCTGAATATGTTTTGTGTAACTTTACTAATTGTTTAATCCCGTTCTATGTACATGTTTTTTGTGGAGCTTTTCTTCCTGGGCTTCCACTGTAAATGGGCTCTTAATGGCCTAGTAGACTATCCCAGTAAACAAATGCCAATAAATAAATAAATAACTGGCATATACAGTGTAATCTAGTTGTTAAGAGAAAGGAACATTGTCCAACTTAGTAAGTGGTCCTTTAAGTGCAAGAACTACTCTTCTGGGGGAATATCACAGTCAGTTTCTAGAACAGGACAGGCATGTATCTGATTAGTTAAAATTAATACATTCCCTAGATTCTCATGTACAGTCCCCTGATCCTGTACTTTTTCATTCACAGGCTCCTGACTCTGCCATCCCAGAGCCACTTTCAGTATCCATAGAGAGTTAGGCCAGTAACAGAATGTATCTAACACTTTTTATTTCCTAGTGTACATAGCTTTGTAATAACTCAGTTTTCCCCTTAACCCAGAATGTTTCACTGGATAGTGTGAATAAATTAATCATTTACTCTGGAAGTATAACATGCCTTTAGTTGAGTAGCATATATCACGCTCTCTCCATAAATTCCACCATATGGAACATTAGGAACATGAATTAATTTAGCCTTTCCATATCAACTCTCAAATTAACATTCATTTCTCAACCAACCTTGCCATAAAACATGTATGAAGAACAGAATTATTTGTACTCCTTTTCATTCATTCCTCTTAATTCATTCCCTCTTTCTTTTTTTATGTCTGAGCACTCACAAAATTCATAAAGTTTCAAGAAGAAACAAAACAGTCAGTGGGCCAGATTCAATAAAGCCTGCACTAAGTGTATACT
Organism: Protopterus annectens; assembly: GCF_019279795.1. Taxonomy (NCBI): domain Eukaryota; kingdom Metazoa; phylum Chordata; order Ceratodontiformes; family Protopteridae; genus Protopterus; species Protopterus annectens. The sequence continues at coordinate 592,561,010 of NC_056743.1, read as the reverse complement.
GTTCTGAATGAAAAGACAGCAGCTTCTTCATCCTAATTTTAGTTTTCCTACTGATATTCTTGCACTTTTAAATATTGACAGGGATTCATAAAGGTTACCGCAAAGTGTAGACTACATGTACATTTAGTGTAACCTTTCTGAGTAACTAGAAAGCACAAGAAATGTGATAAAAATGTTATTGAATATATATTGTGTACACTTAGTGTAGGCTTTAGTGAATCTGGCCCAGTGTGTATTTAATTTAATTTCATAAATATTCACTCATTTTTAAGTTACACCCTGCTAAAAAGCGGCCATTTTGTTAATGTATAATTTTAAGTAAATTGCCTCACTGGAGACATACATAACTGACAGCGAAAGTGTTGAACCTGTTTTCTTGCTTAATTTAAATGTGAAAAAGTAAATGCGATACTTGTAAGTCTGTACATACTGGACCAAGTTCTAAATGAAATCCAGTGCAGGGTCCAAAGCACTGTGTTTGGTCTAAGATGTTCACAAGTTGATAAAATCCCATCCAGTAGCCAGTGTGATGTGCCTGGCTGGATTAAGACTTCAAGAATGATTCACTTTTATTTCTCAAAGGGCCAGCTAAGGCATCCCTGATTATGATTACTGCTTAGTAAAAAACAGGGTAGGCATAAGCCTACAACTGATTCTAGCAAACAGGAAGTGGTAATATGTTAAAATTTGCTCATGAATAATTGGTAGGTCAGATTTTCTTGTACTTGGACTGGTCAGATCCTGCTGCACACACTTTAGTGTTAAGTTCTAAAGTGAGCCTTTGAACTAATTTCAAATGTAAGCTGTTAATTTCAACTTCGAAACAGGCAGTGAATACATAAATAAACTGATGTTATTAGCTGGAGTTTTTTAGTATACTGAGTGGTGTCTAATTTGAGATAGTAGACAAAGATGAATGATGTTTGAATGAAAAGCTAGAAACAGCTAAACACAGTAGCTCTCCTATCTAGTTGAACACCTTATCCAGGACATGACAGTAATGTAAATAATAAAATAAAGAATCAAATAATACATAACTTTCTGTTTATGACTCTGGGAAAAAAAGACATTAGGAAGCCAAAATAACATTTAATAAGCTTGTCAGAGAAGGGATGGTATTTAAAACTGTCAGAAATTCCAGGAAACTATATAGAAGGTAAAAATAAAATTAAAATAGGTTGTAGCTATATACAAACATAGAAAGTAAACAGACCTTCTTCTTCTTTCGGCTTTTCCCCTGTTAGGGGTCACCACAGCAGATCACCTGTCCACTCATGATTGGCAGTGGAGTTTTACAGTGTTGAGTTGCCAGCCCGATGCCCAACCTTCCACAGAAGGCACACACATGCACACACTCACACCTAGGGCCAATTTAGAGTGTCCACTCCACCTACAGCATGTCTTTGGGAGGAAACCAGAGCACCCGGAGGAAACCCATGCAACTACAGGGAGGACATGCAGACTCCACACTGAAGGCACCCCAGCTGAGGATCGAACCAGAGAAGCTCTTGCTGTGAGGCGGCAATGCTAACCGCTGCACCACCATGGCCACCCTATAGAAAGTAAACAGACCAATTCATAATAATCAGTAAAAGAACCAATCCGCGACAAATGACAAAAATTCAAATTACCAAAACTTAACAAAGGGAAAGAGAGATCTTTCTTTAGAGAAGCTAAAGCATTTTTCCAATTGCTGCAGGTGAAAAGCCCAGAGACAGAGCAAACATAACTAAATTGGAGAAAAAAAGAACCTGTGCCATAAAACAAATATAAAGTGCATGAAGTATTGCAAACTAAAATATTATTGGAGAACAGCATTGTTACTGAAAAATGAGACTATGCAGTGCATGCAGTTTTAATTACTACAGCCAAGAAGCAAATCACAATCCAAACAGAAAATGCTAACATTACTGTACTGATAGATTTAGATGTCTTTGCCAACTTAATAAATTATATCATAGTTTCACAATTAGGCCCACACCTCTTTTGCAAAGTAGATGGGCCAAAATATACAACTGTAACAATAAAAAAACTCTACCTTTGCAGGAAGTATTCAAAGTGTAAGATAAACCTCAAAATGATTAAAGCAGATTTTATGTAGTAAAAGTAAAAGGAAAGCCTTCCCTAATTTATGAGATAATAGCCAGCTTAGATTTGATTAAGAATGTGCATATATTAGAATGCATCCACACTGAAAGCAATATATTCACTGATTGTACAACTTAGTAACCCCAGGCTGAACCTAAAAATGGTACAATGTTGTGAATCAGTGTTAAATTTGTTACTCCAGGCTGAACCTAAAAATGGTACAATGTTGTGGATCAGTGTTAAGTTTGTTACCCCAGGCTAAACATGAAAATGATAAAATAGTGTAGATTAGTGTTCTACTCCTGTCGACTATATATATATATATATATATATATATATATATATATATATATAAAATACTTGGGGGGTGCTTGGGGTACTGCATTTTAGAAGTTATGATAAATTCAGACAAGAACATTGTGGAATAATATCAGAAACACCAAAGAATTTAATTTCATACCAATGTTTTAGCAGAACAAGAAGAGTATGTAAACTTTATTAAGAAAGTTATATATCTATTATCGTGGGTATCACATATTGATAAATCACCAAAACCTATCAGCTCCAGTGAAGTGAGGATCCATACTGACAGAAGATAGTCTAATGTTTGCATATCAAGAGTTTTTTTTTTTTTTTTAATTGGACTTTGGATCAGGGGAGCATCAGTCTGAATGCTATCTTATAGTAAAATTAGCTATACAGCAATATTTACTATTCATGTGGACCATATGAGGTGTAAAGAGCTATTTCAAAATACAGTACAGTTGGTACTCCAATGTATACCACGCAAAAACTATTTTAGTGATGACATATTCATATATGGAAAGACCCAAGAAGACCACAACTCCACTTTAAGATCAGTGTCTGAAAGAATGCAGTTTGATTTTAAATAAAGAATTTTTTTTTTTAGAAAATAAATGCTAACATTTTATGAAGGTATATTTAAACAATGGACAATGCCAGACCCACTTAAAGCTGAGTTTATATAACAGGCACCACCAAAACATTTCAAAGCTATGAGACGTTAACTTTAGATAACAAAATTCCTTTTCTACATTCATTTCAGATTTATCCACAATAATAGATCCTCTATATAATCTGATCAAAAACTCAGTGCCTTGAAAGTTTTCTAATACAAATGACCTAACACTATGAAAATTAAAAGGCAGTCTTACATCAGAACAAGTACGTATTCTGATCCCTGTAAGAAAATTCAGTTACAGGTTTGCACCTATCCTGTTGGCCTAGGGGCAATAGTACACAGAAGGACAGTGACCAGTTTACCATGAAACCTATGCCAGCAGGTCTTTGAATAATGTAATGAGAAAGTAATCACAGATGGACAATCAAGCATTCATTATATATGGACATCTGAACGTATTCACATTCTTTCATATGGACATGAATTCTCACTAACAGCTAACTTCAATAAGCAATAGCGGAACTACAGCAAGGTATTAGAAATGACAGTGTTTCACAAAGTCAAGATATTGTTATCCAGAGGCGGAAAGAACAGGAAATGAAAATTGTAGAAGAAAATGTTTAACCACAAAGGGCATAATGTATGGAATAATATGGTTACACAGAAACAGAAAGAAAGGAAAACACAAATTGTAGAAGAAATGTTTAACCATGAAGAGAATAATATAAGGAAAGACTTCCAAGATTTGATAGAAATGGGTAAATGTAATGTTATATATGAAAGAGAGAGAGACTACCAAAAGTGAATAAGATACCAACTATTAAAATAATAAATCAAATAAATACAGTAACTAAAAGAATAAAGAGAGATATAACAGAGATTAACAACTAAGATAAGATAATAACAGACAAGGTATTACCAAGAAAATATTAAGCAGTAAAGGAAAATAAAGGAACAGATGGATCACCATCAAGAAAACACAATGATTAGAAACAACAGTGAAACAGTTAAGAAAATAAGTATCATTACTGGAGGAATATAGAAAAGGAAATTGGAGTAAAAAATCTAAGAAAGATGAATGCTGTAAAACAAAAGCACACTATCAAAATAGATCAAGCTCTGAATTACACCATTTCTAACGATAAATTAAAAATCTCTGCACAGCCTGAAAAATCCTGGAGAAATACAGACACATATAAAGAAAGGATACAAAACAAGTAGTTAGGGATAACCCTCATAATTCCACAGAGAGCTGAGAAGGAAACAGCAATAACCATCATGAATAAAGTAAATTAATAAATTCTAGAGAAATATCTAGGAAGACCCAGTTAAACACAACAAGGATGCTGCTGAATGGAAAAAAATATATAAATGAAAAGAAAGAAATTATAGGGAATATGGACTGGAATAAAGTAACTCCTGATGAGATGGAGATAAAGTTAAGAAAGGTTTCCAGCTGGAAAACTTCATGTCTCAATGTTGTGCCAAGCTTTTGCTTAAAGGTATTAATAGCTTCAACCATGATTTAGCTTTGAATAAAACTTACATTTATGCACATCCTGAAATAACACCAGCCTGGTTATCAATGGGGGAAACTATACTTATACTTACACTTAAGGTGAACCTACAAATCATCCTTAGAACTGTCAACCAATAGTATGACTTTGAGCAATAATCTATATCGCGGAAACAACATAGATTACAGTCACATAGTCATTAAGAAATCAATTGGTACTAGAACAGAAGGGGAATAAATGAGATTCACATAAAACCAAGGATCATCTTTTACTAAACAAAGTCAAAATGGAAACAAAAAGAACAGGAACCTCAATATGGCTTGAATAGATTACAAAAAAAAAAATCCATCCATACTCTGGAATACAGCATGCTGAAAATGTATTTATTTATTGACATTTTATTGAAAAATGTATAAGATCAACCAAATACTGATAAATTAAATTGCAATTACTATGAAAAAGTGTCAAACCATTTTACAGTTGAACTACAAAAAAAAATGCGTAAATTACTATCCATGGTATAAGAATTCAGTGTGGAATATTCCAGAGTGATTTTTTTTGTCACCATTACTGTTTTGCCTTGCCTTGCTCTCAGTTCACTAAGGTGTTTACTTAAAGGAAAACTCTGTCCTCTCCTACAGTTTAACTCAATCCTTAGGTTTCTTTTCTCCCTACAATATGGTTCCAGAAACCTGCTTTTAATTTTTAAAACATT